>NC_074714.1:49620134-49920134 GCF_947242115.1 Biomphalaria glabrata
GCTCTCTGCGGGTTTCGTCTCACATTGGCTCATAAGACCACTAGGCATAATAATGATTTTAAAGCCAACAACAGGTACAGGTTCTCACCACCAGAAGTATAAAGGCCGACTACAGTACCAGTGATATACTTATATATATATATATATATATAAAATACTATAGAGTGTCTATAATACTGCAAACGTGTACAGTGTTGAGACATGGGAGCGCATCATGAAAACGTTTGAGATTTGGGTTTTTAACTTAAGCTTTCAAAGGCATTCATATTTTGTACTACTCAAAAAAAAAACAACAACGTATTGCTGTGTTGCCATGACGACATTCCGCGCCCCCTTCCAGCCGCTCACACTCAAAATGATGTCTTAATATAGCAAGACCTCTTTGGTTTTTTTGATCTTTTGCTCCTGGGTGGTATCGGTCGACTACACCATTCGCTAAACCCAGTGGGTCATTAACAAACCGGAAGTGTCAATAGCAACTCTTTTTTTGTCTGAAACGTAAGCATGCGCAATGAAGGGATAGTCCGACTCTTGAGGTCTATCTCTAAAATTAATACTATACTTTTTTTCAGAAAAGTGTTTTTATAGATTTCTTTTCACGGGGATATCCCATATTTTATTTTATTGTATGTAAAAGAAATGATCTGTTTTTGTTTTGTGTAATAACTTTTCTGAAACATGTATTGACGAAAGTTTTTATCTCCCTTTTCAACTTTTAAATTTTCCCTGTATATTAGAGTTATTGCACTTTTTTTTTTGTTTTGTTTGTGTCGCTTCTCCGTAGCGTATGTTTTTCCCTTGCGCTTCATTCGTCCTCAGTGCTTCTTAAGTTTAACCCTTGTATTAATGCGCGCGCCAAGATACATAGTCCTTAAAAGTTTCAGGGCAGGCCCCTTGCTGCGCAGTCACAAAGTGGCTATTCTGTTTTAATTGCTTCCCTGCCCCTTGTTGCTTGCGACGCGTCGAATTTTATCGCCTTGCGAATCGTCAAAAATCTAGAAGCATTTTGTGAGGTCCCATAACTTTTTTTGAGTTCTCGCCCCTCCCTTTTCAAATTTCCCTTGATATAAAAATGTCATATATAGGAATTTAGCCAAGCATTAAAAAGGGTGGGGGGGGGGGGGGGAAAGAGAGGGGGGGGACTTGAACCTCAAACCAAAGAGTACGTAAAGAACAGACCAAGCGTAGCTAGGAGGAATGTTCCAATACATTCACTCGAGGGCAGCATAGTTTTGCTAGATCTCAGCGACTTGCCCTCGGATCGGAAAGAAGAAAAAATAAATCTTATCTTTGCGGATCAAGTCTCTGGTATATATCGAAAACCTTGTTTTGAGGAAATCGACGACAGTTAATCTCGAGTTTAATTCCCTCCAGGTTACATGGACATATCTGACGATAAAAGCTTTTCAGCATAGGCGTATCCACAGTTACTCTAGCAAAATATAGGATGGAGACAAGAGTTATTTTAATTAACATTACAGCGCCTTGAAAAATCGTCTTCAGGGCTGAGTATCTAAGGCCGAAATCCGAAGGTAGACTTCAACGGTCTGATAGTGCTGGTCATGGTTGAGGAGATTTGAGTTGACATTTATCTATCTCACAACCCATCTGGAGTTTTCCCCTCGTGAAACATGGACGGAGGGGGGGGGGAATGACAACCACTTTTTTGACTTAAGTTCCAGTGTCTCGGGAAAGCGCCCTGTGTGTGTACATTGACATGATATTGACAAAACATATTGACAAGACATTGACACGAGGCCAGACTAAGACGTCGATTTGGCTTAGCGCGCTGTGACTTCTAAAAGAGCCAGACTCCTTTGTTGCGGGATCTGGTGCGATAAGAACACGAGGGAACAATTAGGCGCCCTCCGTGGCGCTGCATGAGTGAAGCAAACATGGCGTGTGTTTTGTCATTAAACGATCCCCGATGACTTCAATCTAATTCGTTGTGTTGAGTGTTCTTCTATACACGATCAAATATATATGGTCAACATATCTGCTTTCTTTCTAAACTGTTACTAGTACTACTGATTTATTTTAATGTGCGTTTTAAGTGTACAAGCGATTAAGGAAAAAAGCATTCTTTAACATAACATAAATTTTAATTAAAGCGCTGACTTCGCTTCCTAAGATTAAGGACATTGCGACATCAAGGGCGCCCGCAGGATTTTTTCGCAGGGGGGGGGGGGGGGGTGCAAGTTGCCACCTATGACTCATAGTCGTAGCTTCAACATTTTTTATTACAGAGAATATTAAAGAAAAGGATAGGTGCCCCCTCGCCTCCCCACCCCTTTTTCATACCCATGTGATATTAAGTTCACTGTAAATACTTGTTTCATGAAATACAAAATAAAACTAAAACTAACGTGAAAAAAACTATTCACTGATGCTGCCCGTACATCCCGACGGTCGATCAAACAAAAATTGCAAACGCTGCCAAAACTGTCAATAAATTTACTACTGAATTGCTTCTCGTCGCGATGGACAAGCCGGCGATGAACGCGTATCTGGCAGTCCTGATATTGTTCTGTACGTTGCAATTCTTGAAACGTTTTAGAATGTAGACTAAACAAGGTTGAACTGAGCATTATTATTGGTTGAAAAGTGAGACGTTAATGAAGAAACTAACGAATCAAGATACAGAATGTAAAGCCGTGTTCTGTAATAATCCCAAAATGCAAACATGTGGTTTTTTGCTCGGTGTGTCTGTCGACTGCAAAGTCTCGGCATCACCAACTCATTACCACGTTTGTCTGCCAGCAGTGTCACCTTACACAGGATGCCATCCCTGAAGTGTTCCTCAGAATGGTCAAGTTGGTTTTTGATTATGTCAATAATGTGACTGCTGATGTGCTGTTGAGCGGTCGCTTGTGCTAAGATGGACAGACTGCAACATCACGGAAACTGGTTCAAGAACGGGTGAATAATTGACGATAATTAAAAGACAAATCAGAAACACACGAGAAACAGGCACTGATTACACATATACAGTTTGTCTGGTTTCTCTAACAATCGTCATTTTAAAACATTCTAAGATCTTCTCAAAGTTGTGACTTAAAACGCGAATTAATTCGTGTTTCTCTGAGGTAAATTTAACACCAGCGCTCTCGATGTTACGGAAGAAATAGATAATCTTCTTGATGGCACCAACAGCATTTCGTACATCTGAAACGTCATTCAGGTCAATGATAACAAGTTCAAGTCTGTGGAACGCGCAACGGACAAGGTCTGCTTTTGGATATTTTTCACGAATCCTTGTCTGAACACAGTTCTGAATGCTACCCATTACAGGGGCAGCAATCGTAGCCTTGGCTTGTCCATGTCTAGACTGTACATAATGTATTCGCTGACAATGACGTTAGATACAAGCACTGCGTCTCTCTTAACGACAACGACAACAACAACGACAACGACAACAACAACGACAACATGACTTCTTCTCGACTACAATCGCCATCAACAAATCCAACGCCCAAACACATCAATTCAGTGCCAGAGATATCTGCATTTTCATTACCGAAATACCAAGAGAACGCAGTTAATTCATGCTGCTGCCAGTGCTCCGTCGATACAAATCAACGTTTTGACTCAGAAGAACTTTCTTAAAGCTCTTCTATCGTAAACTGGTGGACGTGTTTAACCTGCTATTTTATTAAGCGCTAACACTGACGGCAACTCCGCAAGACGTAAATACATTTACCAAGATAACTGCACTCCTTAAACTTGTTCAAAGAAACTTTCCCATATATCAAATCGAAAGATAGCTGACAAGGATTTGTCCTCCAAGACAAAAAAAAATAATAAAAAAATTATCATATTCTAGGCCTTTACTAAATATAATGATAACTATAATAGTGTGCCAGTGAAAACAAATCGTCACGACTAACATGCTATAGAATATTGAATTGCAAGCCTTTAATAAAGCGCACATGGTCGGACATGAACTACAGATTAGCCTATTCTAGTTTATTACAATAATAGTTTATCCTTATTAACTTCATTTCAGTGAAAGCAACATGTGTTAAGTTGCTTCCTAGCAGAAGTGAATTGATTTGAAGGTGCAAAAAAAAAACTCGCTAATCGTTGGTTGCCCAGAATCCAGGGGGGTGCAAGTGTACCCCCTTGCACCCCCCCCCCTGCGGACGCCCATGGCGACATCGTAGACCCAGCTGCGACCTTGCATTGTCAGAGATAACGCTGACAAAGCCGTTGACCTCTGGGGAAGGGTGCTATTTAAGTCTTGTTGTCGTTGTTTATCTAATTATGGCAGTAATGTTCGGAATACATAAAGTAATGTTCGGAATTCATAAAGTAATGTTCGGAATACATAAAGTAATGTTCGGAATACATAAAGTAATGTTCGGAATACATAAAGTAATGTTCGGAATACATAAAGTAATGTTCGGAATACATAAAGTAATGTTCGGAATTCATAAAGTAATGTTCGGAATTCATAAAGTAATGTTCGGAATACATAAAGTAATGTTCGGAATACATAAAGTAATGTTCGGAATACATAAAGTAATGTTCGGAATTCATAAAGTAATGTTCGGAATACATAAAGTAATGTTCGGAATACATAAAGTAATGTTCGGAATTCATAAAGTAATGTTCGGAATACATAAAGTAATGTTCGGAATTCATAAAGTAATGTTCGGAATACATAAAGTAATGTTCGGAATACATAAAGTAATGTTCGGAATTCATAAAGGAATGTTCGGAATTCATAAAGTAATGTTCGGAATACATAAAGTAATGTTCGGAATACATAAAGTAATGTTCGGAATACATAAAGTAATGTTCGGAATACATAAAGTAATGTTCGGAATACATAAAGTAATGTTCGGAATACATACATACTGTAAGAGAAAATTGGTTTTTGACCCCAGATAAATAGGCCTACTTATAATTGTAATTGACTTTTTTTTTCGTTCATGTTTAATTTAAGATTATTACAAAGAATATGTTCTAAATAAATAGCCTCTAAGTCAGTGTAGATTTTAAAAAATCGTATAGCGGAGTTTTTAGCCTAACCTATATTAATGTAGATTTTAGCCAATGAATGTCCTACATCATTCTCTCCTTATCCAGGTACACGGGAAGCAGCTTTCGTGTATGCTATACTGAGTGCCGGTGTCGTCCATGCTGTGACCCAAGCCTGCTCTGTAGGAAACTTATCAGACTGCTCTTGTGACATGACCAGGTAAGCACTATAAAGAGTCTGAGACCGAAGAAGAGAATAAACAAGAGTGGAAACTACGTGTGACTTAAACAGTATTTGAAAGATACAACATTGCTGTATATATAATTGCTCAACTTATGATCCTATATTACAATGACTATCAGGTTTTTTCGACCTTTCAGATAATTTCTAGATCCAGCACTAAAGAAGTTAACTGTTCATACACAAAACCAAACCTAACAACTATAAAATAAGATTGGAATCATTTAATTTGACAACTTTTCATTCTCCTTTCGAGCTGAAGTGTCGCACATAGACTTGTACTGCTTTACAACACATTAAAAGAAAATCTTTTCATTAATTATTGAATTCAAATGATTCGATCTTTATAATTATTTTTTTTAACTTCACGAGGACAGAAGTACTAATATATACTATATATATATATATACTAATTATATTTTCCCATTCGTTGGAATGTTATTTATAGATCTAGATCTATATATTTGTTTGACCTTTTTTAAAGGGCTGGTTAGTTGAGTTGTTAGTGTATGTCATGGGCTCGAGTACCAGACAGACTCACAGAGACCTTTATTTTTTTTACTATATTTTTCAATGACAAATAAAATGTGAACTTTTGTTTACTATAGTATTTGAATAGAAAGCAAGAATTGATTATTTGTTTTCTTTATTTCTTGTCTTTGCTAAGATATTGTTGATGCGTTATTAATATGAATTTGATTTTTTTTTTTTTTTACATTCTGAAATATGCAAACACTCAAACAGCTGTTCTAAAAGATATAAATGAACAGCCCAATAATGTTTAAAAAGATTTGTAGATTTATTACAAATGTTTATAATTGTGAAGTATGAAGAAAAAACAAACGCAATCTAAGCCCAACACTACAAAGTAATATATATTTACTTTGTTCAAAATGTTGAGAAAATGTCAAGTCTAGAAAATGTTTAGGAAAGACCCAGTCCAGAGGATGTCTAAAAAAAAAGTTCATTTCAGAATATGCTAAGAAAATTTAGAAAATGCCCAGTCCAGAAAATATCCAGTCCAGAAAATGTCTAGTCCATAAAATTCCAGTATGAAAAATGCATAGATATTGTCCAGCCCAGAAAATATCACACAAAATGTCACACAAAATGTCCATAAAATGTCACACAAAATGTCCATAAAATGCCACACAAAATGTCTATAAAATGTCACACAAAATGTCCAGAAAATGTCCATAAAATGCTTATTCCAAAAAATGTTAAGTAAATGTCCAAAAAATGTCAATAAAATGTCCTGAAGACTTCTAGAATCATAAATGACCTCTGACCTTCTTGTCCAGGTATGGTGAAGCAGACGTGGATGGCTGGAAGTGGGGAGGCTGCAGTGACAACGTCAACTACGGACTCTGGTTCAGCAAGACTTTCGTGGACGCCCCTGATGTGGTGAACCATCAAAATGGGCGCAATGTCAGAAGCCTGATGAACCTACACAACAACGAAGTGGGGCGCACGGTGGGTGACTTCAGTTTTGTTTGGTGGTGAATGTTTCAATTAGGCACACGGTGAATTACAGTTGGTTGGGTGGTGAATGTTTGAATTAGGCACACGGTGAATTACTTCAGTTTCTTTGGTGGTGAATGTTTGAATTAGGGCGCATGATTATTGATTTCAGTTTTTGGGTGGTGAATGTTTCAAATTAGGGTGCAAGGTAGTGACTATAATTTGTTGGGTGGTGAGTGTTTACATATGTATATCCGGTGGGTGACTTCATATTTTTTTTTTTGTTTTTTGGCGTAATGATGTTGTATCTTGTTATTGGTTCTCTAGTAGCTTTTTTTTTTTAATTTGTTAATTTAATGTTATTTATATATATATATATATATATTTATCTTTTATAATTCCTCAATTCAATGGGTCGAAAAGCTTGGACTGGGATCTCCAAAACGGCTCTAATGATTTTCCTAGAAATTTGACAGTTGGTGTATCTCTTTGGGAAAATAATTACTAGCTGATTGGTCACACTGGGAAAACTCTAATTTTAGCACTATAATTTTTCGAAATGTTATTTTCTACAATTAGATTTGGTCTAGACAATCTTTAAATTGAACAAACATACGTCATTGCGTTTCCCCTAATGTAGGCCTAACTCATTAAAAAGTTGAATCAATTAATAGACGTGCAGAAACATTGTGAGCACCGTCTACTCTGTAGGTCTAAAGGGCTCTGTTTAGAAATCTATACTTTGGAGTGGATGTATATATTTGCTTGACCAGGAATTTTTTTTTCTTAGTGAAGTGGGAATTGAGGCGGGAAAAAAAATGTCCATTTTATTAAAAATAATTGCTCTTACGAAAAGATTCTTAAAGGAGGAGCTGTCTTAAAACAAAACAAAACAAAAAAAAAGAGAACTTTTCTTTTGTTACTTTGTTTATTTTTAAAATTATTTGAATATTTTAATTTCTTAATTTCATTATGATATAAAAAAACAAAAAAAAAAAAAACAAACAACGCTTCTTTCTTCACATGCGACAATGTTTCTTTCTATCTTTCTTTCTTTCTTTTATTCTTTTTTTTATTCTCTCTCCTTCTCTTTCTCCCTCTTTCATGATTTTTGTCTTTTTTCCCCACTATTTCTTCCGTTCTTTCTTACTTTCTCTTTTTATCTCTTTTTTTTTCTTTCTAATCTTTTTTTTTTCTTCCCCTTTCATTCTAGTCTCTGTATTTCTATTTCTTCCTTCGAGACATGACCCAAACTTCTGTTTTTCTAAGTCTCTGTTGGTGTTGTTGCTGAGCTGAATTTTTGTAACAACGGACGGCATAGTGTGTAAAGCCTACAGACCTAATTAAACACTGTGTTTCTTTTTTTATTTTAAAATCCACGTGTTCGATATGGCGCTAAAAATTGCACAAAACTATGCCCCCAGGTGCCCTGAAGTTGATCGTGGGAGGTGGTAATGTGATTGTAACAGGTGGGTCACTACAAACAAATACAATTACATTCCCCCCTTCTCCCCCCCCCCGGTGATATCATAACAATCCCCCCCACTCACCACGAAGCCCCCCCCCCCGCTATAAAATTTTTGAGACCTCCATCAGACGTAACTTCTTTATTTACATCTAGCTCGCTTCATACCTTCAACCCTATGCCACCCCTGAACTGCCCCCTCCCCCCCCTCTCTCTCAATATATGTATATATATATGTGTGTATCCCCCCCTCCCCCTCAGAAGAATCTAGCCTTAGCTATTCTTCCTTCACGTAAACTTGTCTTTGTGCCGCCTTTGATCCTGAAAAGTTACACACGGAACCGGAAATTAAAACGGGAAACCAACAACAAAAGCCACCCCCCCTCCCCCCCTTCCACAACTAAAAAAAAAAAAGTTTGAGAACAGAAATCTGATTACTAAAGAGCAGATAACTGTATTTACATTCACCTCAAGGTGGTCAAAGTTTGAAAATTATACAAACTAGCCGCGTGTTTAATAATCGATTTCAGTGGGCGTGGTCAACTGGGGCGGATGTAGCCAATCATACTTTTTTTTCTCTCTCTCCCACTCGCCAGAGAACGATGCGTTCTGCAACAGGTTCTTGTGTTCAAGTCAGTCACTGATGCTAGAGTGTAGGGTCAAGGTTAGGTTTGGGGTCAACTTTTCAATTCCATTTTCTCATGCCAATCTTACTATCAGTGTCAGTATTATATTTCCAACCAAGATCTAGGTTCTGCTATGTTTTTGATAAAACTATTTCATAAACTTATATATATATATAAACTAAATAAAAACTTATAAATAAAAATAAAAGGAGTTTCAGTTACTCATAAACTCGTATGTGGCCATCGAGGGTCAAAATGCGGGGTCTATGAGCATCGGCATCACATAATGGATTGCAGATCAACACATCATGCTTATTGAATCTTAATTATAGATAAGGTTTCTATTGTATGTGCATCACTTCATATTCTATGCACATTTTCTTTTTTTTTTTTTTGTAAACAAAGATGCATGCTTTAGGAACTCCCAAAGTCGCAACGGTCCACAAGCCTAGTGGTGAAAAGAAGGGCGCCGATTGACTGATATGATCAGCGCCCCTCTTAACCTTGTGATAGAAATCACCGCAATCACATCCTGACACAGAAAGTCACTAAATTTCAAATCAAGTAATATACATTTTTTGCTTGAAACAATTAAAAAAAAAAAACATATTTTTTTTTACTCACCTTTAAAATTTTTCTTTTCATATAATTGGTGACTAAAGAGAAGAAAAAAGAAAGCCACTTTGGGGGGGGGGGAGGGGATCGACACACACACACACACACAGCCTGCAATATTTGCACGGCAATTTAATCAAGCGAGCTAACTTAACATACATCAACAGATCAAGCATAAATATACAGATATACATATTACTTACATACATAGATGTTAGAAAAAAATGATGATTTATCATCCTAACATACTAGATCTACATATAAGCCGATTTACAAGGGCCTTGGGCCACTGCAACCTATGCGGCCGAGTGGGCCTGCACTTTCATAGGCCCCGCGCTAATTCTAGGTGTAAATTATTAAATTAATCCATTTTAACTTATTATTACTGGGTTCCCGCGGCCTCCTGTTTTCAAGGAGCTTCTGGAAATTTCCTGAAATTGCAAAATATACGAAAAAGTCCTGAAATCTAGTGAAATTGCAAAATATACGAAAAAGTCCTGAAATCTACTGAAATTATTAAAATCTTCTGAACACTCATAAAAATCTCCAAAAACAAAAAAAAAAGACATAATTGTCATTTCGGAGTGTCATTCAATATGGTAAACGCCAATCCTACTCGCGATACAAAAACAAAAGTTGGCATTGCAAGCTTTTATTGAATCAAATAGTAAGAATAGGGCGAATTTTAACCAAATCAGGAAGTTTAAATACTTAATTTACTTTAATAGTCACTGGCATATAAAAATAAATCTGAATCTATCTCGAGGTCTTCGAAAAAGACAACAACGATATTTTGCTAGTCGATAGTAAATCTAAAAGGCAAATCTGAATGTTTATCGGCGTTTTGTTGGATGACTACCATCTACAGTAGATGGCTCGTCAATTTAATTTGATCGCAATTTTGTACTTTTGTAAAGAGTGAATAATATGCGAATTTATTTTCTAATACAAAATCTGAATTTTTTAATTATTATCCCTATCCCTACCCAGACTGGGCCCAGCGCAATCCGTTACGCATTGGGCCCTACGCAATCCGTTTCGCATTGGGTCCCGCAATCTGTAGGTCCGACCCTGCGATTTACCATCCAAAAGTTAGATGTACTTAATATACTTAGCTGATATATCCTTCAATAACACCATATTAAATACATATCATGCTCTCCCTTGGCGAAGAGCTTAAAATAGCACGACCTCGATTCTTAAGACTTATAACAACGGAGTTGTTGCAAAGAGAAGTGAGACCGCCCACCAGCAAACTTCCTTAAATTTCTTAGGCCCCTTGCATGTTAAACGGTTTTCGCTGCACAGGAAAAAAAACTTACACGTTTTTCCCGTGACTTGTTAGCTTTTACATTTTCGTGTGCTTTATGTAAATATTCCATTTTTTTATTTCAACTTTAGTATTTTGTTTTTGTAAGATGAATCTTAAATCACTTCTCTTACTTAATAAGCACATTGGAAAAAATCTCGCGTTCTGTTCATTAGCTTAAACACATTGGTCGATTTAAAATTTCATTTCTAAAAAAAATCAGAAAAACTGCAAGTTTCAGCCATATCTGTGTGTGTGGAAGAGAGTCAAGCACTGTTTAAATGTAGAGGGCCGCAATTGAAATGACGTTCAACTTTGAAGGTTGTTCCGTAGGCGTCTGAAAAACTTCAAAAGATGAGCCCAACAAACCTCACCCCTGACGTCCTTCACCTATGTCCTTTTATGACCTTTCACCCTCCATGAAGAGTTCCTTCCCTTTCGGATTTAAAAAACAAGAAGGCGGGTTTAAAAGGTCACGTGATAAGCATCATTTGCCACTTTGTCACTTTCTCAGCCAAAATACAAAAAAACAGTATAGCCCAGAAACTAAAAGAGGTGTATAATTTAATTTCCTCTCTTTGATGAAGCTGGCCTTTGAACCATGAACTTTAGAGTGGACGAAAACTAGGTCAGTGAAAGGATTTCGACAAGAGTCCAGAAATTAGTTAATTTTTTGGGCTGGCATTGATAGCAAAGTATAACACTAAGGAATGAACAGTATTCTTGCGTGGATCTATGGAAAGTAGAATGGCCATTTTGGAGAGTGAGAAAGTTATGCTTTTGGGCATAGGCGGTCATTTTGGGGGTGGAAGAAGGGGCATCTGGCCCAGGGTTCGCGTATGAGTGGGGACCCCGATAAGGAGATTCTTTAGTTACTTTTAAGGCCGCATTTGGTTTGAGAATTTTAACAGATCTACCAGAGGCCGAACAAGTTTTAAATTTGAAGACCACAGAGCATCTCATTCCAGTGCTGCTGTTATTTAGTGCTGTCCGATCCATCGAACTGACAAACCTCAGAACCGCCGCTTGTCCGGGAGTTTTTTTTGATGCACAAGAGCCTCACATTGCCCCCCCCCCCCCCCCAAAAAAAAAAAAAAAAAAGAAAAGGTTCATTACTTATAGTGACATTGACACCGAGACATCGACACTGTTTCGATATGTGTTTTTTTTTTTCCCAATGAGCAGGTGTCTTCCAATGTTGGGTCTTACTTAAGTCGATCTCTATGTTCAGGGAGTCATCCACCATTGAGGCTTAGTTAACTCGAGCGTAGTGTTATGGAAAGGATTTATTCATATTAATTTTTTTGTTTCAAAACATTCTAGAAAGAAGTCTTTAAAAAAAATGTTTTTGTATAGCGCTACATGTTGTAGAAAGTCCAGTTGGGATCAGTTGGGGGGGGGGGGAGACATTTTCTTTGCTGCCTTTTGGCGCTTAACAAACACAACTCAGATCGAGTCGGGGTTTGAATTCGAGGTCCTTTAATAAGTAGCCATGCTGTTTATGCCTCTCATCGAAACATTTGTATAAAATTTCGGATCTCTATGGTGAATTTGAATAAATTAATTCACCAGTGTATCCGGTGTACAAAACATTGGAGTATTGATTATTGATTATTGATAAACATAGTGGCTCAACAGTAGGTATACAGTAGACTACTAGAACAGCGGGAAATTCATTATACCTGTGAACCCAAACATGCTCAAAATATCCTCCGTCAACAAGGCGACATTCTTCAAATCTCTCCAGGACACTCTGACACACACAGTACGGCACAAGGTCCGATCATTTAAAAGGTAGTTTAATAAATTTAAACCTACTTTTGGGCCACCCTGTATAAAAATAAGCATATTTTAAGTGATGATTCTAACATGGTAGAATGAATTGTCAAAGCTCTAAATCTTTTAGTATCAAATATTTTTTGTACCATTTAGTTGGCAACAGTTTTCTTTCATTGTTGCGTCCTTGACATTGTTTATCGTAAAATCTTTCTCCCAATCTACATCTTTTCATTTTCTTATGCTTTTCATAGGTTCTATTACAAACCCCCTCACATTTATCCATCCCGCTTTCTCTTCTTTTTCTGGCTTACAGTTATCTATTGCTTAACCCATGAAGACCGGATCCTAAAATTCAAGAGCAGACTACTGTAATTAAAGTAAACCATAGTTACAATTAAAGAAGCATCCCCAAGTAGAAGATAAGGATAAGAATGATATCTTGAAAATATCCATTCAAATATGTATGCCAGAGGTTCTCAAAAACTATAGTCTGTGGACCCCCAGGAGTTCTCGAGAAGAAAATTGTATAAAATAACTTCTTCGCTAAAAAAACAAACAGTTTATCCAATCGGATAATTTGAATTATAATCAACTCGCCACGCACTACAGTTTAATATGTCTATTACATAAATAAAACTACAATCCTAAGACGTCTTTAAACTAAATTTTGAAGACATTCTTCACGTAGATAATACCGACTTCGACTGGGTATTGAATTCTTTAACTCAGATCTCAATCACAAATGAATCCATGCTAATACAAGGAGCAGCTTATTGAAATATCTTAAAACGAGGAACTGAAACCAATGTCGTAAAAAGGAGACCCAAAATTCTGGTTTCAAAAAAACAGATTCCAATGTTATATTCAGCATTGTGGCTGCAGAAGTGGTTGACTGCTTTCACGTCTTCTGGTTTGGTACAACGTGGACCATTGTCGTAATGAAACCGACTAGAAATATGAGCTTGTTGAGATTTGCGGTTGCTAATTACAAAAATTGTGCCGGACATAACTACACTCATTAAAATCTCATCAAACTAATCATAGTCATTAATTTTTATTTTAAACAAAGTTATAGTTTTTTTTTTTTTTTGTTATTTTTTTTTAAATTTGTAGCCTATGTACTACGCGTTTATGTAGTTTTTCGCTTAGGGGTCCTTGGGCAAGGTTAGACTAAATGAAGAGGTCCTCGAGTAAAAAACAAAGTTTGAGAACCTCTGATATAGCTTATACATGCATATGTATTAGGGTTGGAGGTAAAGGAAAGTTATTTAAAAAAACAAACAAAAAAAGTTCGACTGTGAGGGAGTCAAGTGTCTAATCGACCCCTCCTCCCACCTCCTTTCTCAAACCTCTAATAGATGACATTGTAAAAAAAAATGACACCCTGCTTGAAGATCAGTGTGATATATGATATAAGTGATATAGCGCTGTGAACTCAGACCTGCCTCTAGGGACCTGAAATGTGACCTCCGTGGCAATTACCTTTCCTCTCTCTTGATTCCCCCCCCCCCCCCATTTCAGGACTTTTCATTTAATATATTTAACTCAGGTTGTTGTTTTTCTTCTTTCTTGTTGGTAAACCTGCTATTCCAGGGTATCGCACCTAATTGAGCGCCCCCCCCCCCCTGCTCGTCCAGCATCGTGTGCGATGAAATAGTGTGAAATGTTGCCAATACGTCAACTGGACAGCTCGTTATGCAGGTTACATTGAACTTGCAGGGGCGAAACCCTCTTTTTTTTTTAAAAAAAAGCGATTTGAGAGAAAAAAAAAAAAGGCAGGGTGAAAGTACGAGGATATGTCGCATTCTAGAACCTTGAGTGACAATGTATCTTTTGTTGAATCTAAACATAGCAGAATCTTTCTTTTTCTTTTCTGTCACGATTTTTCTTTTTCCTCTCTTTCTCTCTATTCTTTTTCTATATGTTCGTCTCCTTCTTTGTCTTTTCTTTCTTTCTTTCCCTTTTTTTCCCCTTTCTTTTTTTCCTTTTTGTCTTTATTTCTTTATTTTTTCTTTCTTTTCATTTTTTTTTCTTTTTAGTTTCTTATACTGTGGTTTGTACCAGGCCACAGAACCAAAAATCCAGACTTGTAAATCCTCCTTCCATCCATGTTTCTGTATCAACACTGTAGAGTCTTCCCCCGCCGCCCCCCTCCCAACGTTACCCACTGCTCTAGCCCATTCCAGCCATTTCCTTGTAAATATCCTTTTCTCTGTCTCCAGATCGTGAGGGTGAGAACAATGAGTGAAAGCGATACCCTTGTCACACGCTGTGGTGGTGTGTTTTTTTTTAATGTATTGTGTCCCCCTCTCCTCATCTTTCCATCCCATGCACCAGGTATAGACACATTTAAAAAGTTCCTGTAACAGTTACTTACAGACCCTGTAGATCTACATTGTGTAGTTATGATTGAAGCAGAACTTAATGTATTACATACGTGAATACTTGTATTGTACAGAGTATAGACTGGATTATCCAAGAACCGTTGCAAGTAAAATTCCCCTTTCAGACCATGCGGTCTTATAGGGCAGATGACGTAAAGGTCATCTGTTTACGAAGGTGTCATCTGGCCAGCACAACGACCAAACGCCTTTACCTTTACTCTTGTCCAACTAACGTAAGGTACCCAATACAGTTAGGTAGACTAAGAGGCGCCTTTAAAATCCCGAAATCCCAGCCTTCCCTTGAATTCGAACCCGGAACCCTCTCGTTCGGAAGCCAAGAGCTTTACAACATAGCCACCGCACCTCCCTGTAAGATCTTGCTAAGCAAATATTGTGCATATTATAGACTGGATTGTCCAAAATCCTTTTTGGACCTTGGGGTTATACATTTTTAATAACCAGTGTCATGGGCGGCATAAAAAATAAAAATCGTCAAGTTCTTCTTCGTTCTCATTTTTATGCTGGAGTGTTCAGATGACCAATACATGAGATGGATGAACTGCGCAGTGGTTTCCAAATCAATGAGCTCTCCATATAGTTTTTTTTTTTGTATTGTGGTGTTTTTTGTGGCCAGTGTCTTGTACGGGCCTCTTGGTAAAGAGAGCAATCCTGGAGGACATGGTCAGCATTCTCACTCCACATGTGCAGATTTCATAAGTCATAAGATTTTATAAGTCATATAGTAAAAGTCTAATGCTTCCGCCATATTTAAATGATTTGGTCCTAGAACGGAAAGAGTTTAGAACATTGGGTTCTGCATTGCTGCAAAGTGAACACAAATTATCACAAAGCTTATCAAAAGGGGCGTAGCTAGGAATTTTCCATCGTTTGGGGTCCTGGGGGGGGGGGGCCTTGACCTCTTAGGGGCCCCTGCATTTTGGGTAATATTTAATTTGTAATATAAAAAACACTCATTTGCGGGCCCACCTCAATTGGGGGTCCGGGAGGATTCTCAAATTCTCCCCATCCAACTCCACTCTAGCTACGCCACTGTTTATCAACACTTCCTTTAGTTTGTACACCAGAACATGTCTAGTTATAGTTTTTGTACACCAAACATGTCTAGATATAGTTTTTGTATACCAAAACATGTCTAGTTATAAGGAATGACTCTTCACAGCAATTAGGTTCAGCTGCTAGTTCTAGATCTGACTACTTTCTATTAGTTTATTTATTTATTTTTATATTTGTTAATTTAAATTATTTTTTCATGGCTAACTGCAAAGGAAGTAAATGTGATTTAAGAAAAGGGCAATCACTTCGTGATTATCGTCTCGAGATAGCTCAATTGAACCTTTCTGACCCATTCGTGCGCGTGTGCGTATATTACGCGTATGTAGTTTTGGTAACAAACGACCACTGGTCATTCCTGAATTTTATTTTGCTTGTTCTTGTCAGCTGTTAGTCTTTTAAGTGGTTCGTTTTTTTTCTTTGACTGTTTCCCTAAGTCGTTTGCGGACAATTTCGGCAGAATTTACGACATTGCTGGGCGTCAATCGCTTCCAAGAGTGACCAAATGACCGCCGGCTATAAATTGAGCTTGTTAAACATTCGTCTTTGATGAGCGGCCACCGGGAAATTCCGATCTCGTTCGGACGCCGCGGGGCGGATGTTTTAAGACCGTGACGGAGATAAAAGCGCCGCGACTCGTCCGTCCGCGGTGGTTTATATGCGTGTCCAAATCACGGTTGCTGGCCGCCTTGGTCCGAACTGGACAGTTAGATAGTAAAAATAAGGAGATATTTGGCAAGGTAATTACAGCAGTTAAAGTGGACAAATCGTCTCGTGATTGCGGGATGCTCGGACTGTGTTTGCGGAAGGAGTCAGAGCAGGCGTGAGGATGGCATTAAACGAAAGATCTGTCGAGGGGAGAAATAGTACGAGCTTGATGTGAGTTATAGTTCGACCTGTTTCTGGTGGAAGGAACAAATACACGACCTATTAAAAAAAAGGGGGGGGGGGTGGGAGGGAGAAAGAGGAAGAAAACGCGAGAGGTAGAAAAAAAAAAGAGGAAGGGTGGGAAGAGAGGGAGAGAGATGAATAGAAAGAGAGAGAGGTAAAGGGAAAGAAAGAGAGGGGGACAAGAGAGAATTATAAGAAAAATAGAGAGCGATAGATGGGGGAGTGAGAGATAGAAAGAGGGAGAAATTATTGAGATAAAGTGTGAGGAAGAGAGAGAGAGAGAGAGGTAGAAATAGAGAGAGGGAGAGGAAAAAATAGAGAGATGGAGAGAAAGGGAAAAATAGAGGGGGAGAGAGAGAGAGAAGAAAAAATAGAGGGAGAGAGAGAGAGAAAAGAAGAAATAGAGAGAGAGAGGGAGAGAGAGACAGGAAGAAATAGAGAGAGAGGGAGGGAGGGAGGGAGAGGTGAAGAAATAGAGAGAGGGAGGAGGGAGAGAGGAAGAAATAGAGAGAGAGAGAGGAAGAGAGAGAGGACGAATGATGTTCTGTTTTTGTTGGTGTAATGCTGACCATGTAACTCCTCTTATATCTCGGTGAGGTGTGGCAGACAATCTGTGACAAGTTGTGAGGTCTTTTGAAACGCGTGATTTTTATTCTTGTTGAGAATTGGGTTTATCTAGAACAGAGTGGTTTGTCATTAAAAATTAAGGATTAAAATCATGACAAGGTTTTGTATTAGGGAGAAAAAGATATATAGGAAATAGGGATTTACTTTATGGTCGGTATTACAGTTAGGGGTTAGGGTTACTACATTCTGGTGGAATCAACGCTGGTATCGTCAGTTAGGAGAGAAAGAGTTAAGTTAGCCATTATTATGTATTATGCAGATTATAAATTTAATTTTCATAGCATCTTTTTCTCATGCCTTTCCCCCACAACCGCCCCTCTTCCACCCAATTTTCAAAAGAATCTTTTTTTTTTCCCTTTACTTCCACAATTCTCAGGGCAGCGCCTGCTGCAAATAACAACATGCAGGGGAAGCAACAAGAGCCAAATGTCTGTCACAGAGTTATCTTTTTCAAACGTAATTTCTGTAACAGACAAGTTTCTATTAAACATGAAAGTCCTTCTTCATGACATAATGTCTTGTGTATCGCAGAAATTATGTCCTCTTTTTTTTTTTCAACTTTTATCAACATTTCTCCGAGACTCAACATGTTGAATAAAACTCACTGTACATCTTTGTGGTAGAGAAAAATGGGAGGGGGGGGGAGATAATTCTTTTCAAGATGTTTTATTTTTAAATCGCATATAACGATCTGTGGTTAACTGCGTTGTCATGGAGACATGCACATCAAGGAAAGCTAAGGGAGGTTAATCTATTTCTCCACATCGTTAACATAGACTGGAGTTATGCCCTTGAACACTAAA
Source organism: Biomphalaria glabrata (assembly GCF_947242115.1). NCBI lineage: Eukaryota > Metazoa > Mollusca > Gastropoda > Planorbidae > Biomphalaria > Biomphalaria glabrata. The sequence continues at coordinate 49,638,390 of NC_074714.1, forward strand.
TGTATTCTAATATTAGTAATATTAGTTTTCCACATGATCGTCACATAAGCTTATTGGTTTAAAAATAACTCTTTGAAGAATTCATGGTATCATTTTATATAGGTCTAGACCTGGTTTTGGTGGCTACAAGGGTTAAAATCTTCTTTCATTGTTAGTGTCACGTGGTAGTCTACGAGTCAAAGTTGCAAGAGAAGTGTAAACAGGAAGTTTATTTATTCATTGGCTCCTCGAAGATTCGAGTTTCTTCACGGAATGGTAAACATGAAAAGGGAGTTAATTAGAAATGAAAAATTTTCATTTTATTTCCTCTTCGAGACCTTTGAGTTTGGAAACCTACATTATTATATATAGAGAGAAAACGAGCTTATATCCGGATCCAAATTTAGTCAATTCAGTCTGTAAGCTTCAAGCTTCATGTTATGTCTACTTTTGAGAACATATTAAAGAATATGAATTATAAAGTGTATTTGCGTTTGATATATAGTGTTTGTACAAAACTGTATATGATTTCTACATGAGAGTTACAGAATTACAATCTTGAAATCATGCTGATGAGTTGTCTTATTTGTATGCAACAACAAGGATATCCGGCTCACATTGTACATTGGGTCAGAGATTCAAATTCATCAATGCCAAGACCTATTAAATAACCAATTTCGCTGTTACATCTACGAGAAATCTCGATTGTTATTAGGTACACACCGTAAAAGTATGTGGATGCACCGACGCTGTAGCCCCCCGCCCGCCCTACCCTAAATCGGACCTTGAGTATCACAGTGCTAAAAATATATCCCTTTATGAAATATTATATTCACAGATTAACTCACGACATCTGGTTAATTATTCTCACGGTTAAAACTAGTTTAATTGTTACTTTTACAGAGACCGTACACAAGATACTTTTCTTGTCCATGTGGTTTGTTTTTCACTACATTAAGTCACTAATGACACACACAAAAATCCAACATACCAACATTACTGTGACTGTCCTTGTTCGAAACTCATCAACCAGCGCCCCACCAACCTTATTAAAGCCTACACCCGATTCTCTGAACCTTTTAGATCCTCCATACACTATCCGAGTTCCACTAACCTCAGATATGCCCACGCCCGGTCAAGTGGCACCAACTTTAAAGTCACCTTCTTTTTTTTCACCTCTTTGCCTTCAGCTGTCATGATTCAAAGACTCCCTCAAATCTTCGCTCTGTAATTAGTTCAACAAATGTCTTCATTCATTCTACACTCAGTAGACAGGCATCCTACACGAAAGACGAATACCCATTGAGTTCTGAGATCGCACTGGAGATCCAAGTATCTTTGATGCCAATGTTAGAGCGAGTTCTACACAAAAATGTGAAATGTGTTTCACAAAATCAGATTAGGTCCTGAAATGTTGTTTCTAAAATAGTCAGCTGTTCATATTATCCACACTAACAAGCATACAATAGCTATATTATCCAATTAAGCATATTGAATGTCGTTTTACAAAACGTGCCATTTATATATATACACATTTTTTTTCTCTCTTCGTCTTTGAAGTGCCCTAAAATGAAGATAGTAATAATAATAAGAAGAATATTGATGATAATAATAATAATAATAATAATAATAATAATAATGATAAAACTAAGTGGGCTGGTCGTGTTACAGAGATTGACAATTTAGACATTTTTCAGGGGAGATAACAATAATTTTTTGTTTTGCTTTAAATATCGAACAAGGCAGGGCCACACACACACACACACACAAATAGCATAAGGTTATAAATAATAATAATAAATATTAATAAATTAGTATATCCAGGACCTTATTTGGATTATATACTGATGACCTTATTGTTAGAAAACAAAGTAATTTAATCTGTGCAAATTATACAAAACTCTTCCTAACCCTGCGCCGCTTACTTTGGCGAGTGAATACAAATTATATTACGTACGTACATACAACTCTACACATATTGCAGAGCATTAGGGTGATAGGCCTTAACGTCTGCCAACATTTACCCACAACACTAAAGCCACTGTGAACATGACACCGTACTGCAATACAACTTCAGCATTCTCCCTATTTTATTTTTTTGTTCTCTAAATCTTAGCTTGGAATTTCAGCTCAGCATAACATTTAGCTTACCTCTACATTTGAGGTGGTTCATTTTATGATCGATATTGAAGTGTGGGAGAATGCTATAAGAGAAAGAGAGAGGGACAGATGGAGCGAGGAGGAATAGAAAGAGGGGGAGATAGAGAACTTAAGTTCCAGGTAGTGCTTTTTTTTTTTTTTCTGTTAGAAATAAATATTTCCATTCTTGAAATTAATCTTTTTACCAACTGGAGGGAAAGATAAAACGCATCAGTAACGATAACTCACCGTGACTTCCTGGATATTTTTGTTTTTATTGCTTCCCTTTTCAATGCCTTACCATAGAAGAAAAAAATACGAAAGTAAAAGGTATGAACCTTTTCTTTATTTTCACCTCATCAGATCAAGGTATATCTTGATGACGTTAATCCATAGACATGATAGAATTCAGAGAAGAGATTACGCCCCTTTAAATTTGGAAACTTCCACTGGAAATGATTAAGAAAGTAAAACTGATTACATATGTAGCAAGAAGTTATATCACGACCATTTGATACAATTGATATACTTCATCGTTGAATTTCTGGTGAAGTCATTGTCACCAATCTGAAGGCTAGTCAACACCCTCCGTGTCTCCAGATCAAGCGTTCATGCGACCTCGTTATCACAGCGAATGACTATCCAAGTATTTACATTCTTTCAGAACTTATGAAAAAAAAAAAAATTAAAAAAATGGAATTCACTAATTCCTTTGTCAAATCGCTTGGCCACCTAACTGAGGGACTTGAGTTCGAATAGCGATGTAGACTGGAAATTTCAATTCCTAATTTGACTCGATAATGTTTGCTGGATGGAGAAAAGCAGCATGACACCTTCTCCCAGATACCGCCTCCCCCCCAGACATGTCTTTGCTTTTACTAGATCTGTAGAATTAAATTATTTCTAAGCTATTTTAATTGTAGCAGTTGTAGCACAAAATACAATGCGTTTAATGTTTTGACAGGGTTGGCAACAGTGCTGTCTCAATAGTACGACCTTGACATTGTTTTGTTTGTCTATCTTCTTTCAAAATCTTTCCCAATTTTCCTTTTTTTAATTTTTTTAAAATACTTTTTAAAAATGGGTTCACTTAAATCACTTCAGCATTTCTCAAAAAAATTACTGAGTTACTTCATTTGCTTAAAGACTGTGAATCGAATCTGAAACATGAACATATGAACAAAGAGTAGATTACTGAGTTTAGGGCGTATTGTGCCAGTCTCTTGTTAAACGCTTCCGCGGTGTCCAATGAAAACAAATCCAAATGGAGGTAACACTGAAAGAACTGCAGGAACACATAACACCGGCGAAAGGCCAAACAATAGAGGTAGTCGACTCAGCTGGTGAACATCAAACACGTTTAATACTCATGAAGGGAACCGTCGAATGTCATCTACTTCTAGCCGTTTCTAAAATGCTTCTTATTGCTACGTTGTTAAGAAAAGCGTCTCGTTTATGTCGGCTCCTATATCGTTCTTACTTTTTAAAACTATCACGTCATCGTTACCAAGTAAAAACTTCCCCCCCTATCCCCGAAACAAATAACTATTTCTTATCGTGCCATAACATCTCATATGTTTTAGTCACCTAGTTTAGTTTAGAGAGTATGTTAGTTTTGTAAATAAATATATTGTATTTAGTGCCGTTAAAAAAATAGTGACGTAGCCAGACGGACGAATGACGTTGCAGAAGAGGGTTACACAAGAGAAGAATTATGGCTTGGGTTTGAAGCAAGAAGCATGGTGACGGAACTGCTAGTTCAAACCGACGGACTTACATTGGTTAATATGCATGACTGAATGCATGACGAGTAGGACGTAATCATCTTCTTTTTTGAAGTAAAAGTTTGTATGTTATAAGAAAAGATAAGAAACATCGTTTGGAAGCTTCAGAGCTGTTATCTAGTATGTCATTGTTTTCAAGTGTCTTGTTGTTTTGTTCACTCGAACATGTATCAAGTCATCGAAGTCAGGGATTCTAGGAGATCAAGTCAAGAAGAATAGTGAATAGACACTTCAAGTATCCAGGACATTTTGGCGACCTCGGATGAACAACGACCTAGGTCGAACAACGACCCCGGACGAATAGCGACCCCGGACGAATAGCGACCCCGGACGAATAGCGACCTCGGACGAATAGCGACCTCGGACGAGCAACGTCCTCAGACGAACAACGAACATCATCGATGAAAGTTGCCAGTTTGGATATTTCGGTCGCTACGAAGCCTGGCGTCGCTTGAAGAGATTAACACAGTTGGATTCACCAACTCTAACCACAATTCTCCTTTAGAGATTCGCCCACTTGCCTGATTCGCACGCCTGTGCTGCCTGTTTCGTACGCCTGCTGGGTTTGCAGATTACTGAGTTTAAGGCAGGGGGTTCTCAGCCTGGGGATGGCGACCCCTTTGAGGGTCGATTGACGATGTGCCAGGGGTCTCCTAAGGGCATAGCGAAAATATGAATTTTTTTTTTCTTCTAACGTGCTGTGTGTTCTTCCGTTTCCAATAAAATATTTTTGCGAAACATAGTTTTCCAGCTTGTTAGTTCTCAAGTCTAAATACAGAAAAAGACTAGAATTGGACCTTCGCTATGATCTCTTATTAAAGACTGTCCCGACAATTCCTGATTTAGTGAAACAAGCCCAGACTTATCGCAGCCATATTGTAGCAATGCAGTTTGTAATTACTCTGATTACTCTCTGTGCTCCGTCATGCTTGTCACATAAACACACAATATGAATATAGTGAATAAAAAATAGAAGGGCAAATAAAGTCAGAGATCAAATCTCATTTATTTCTAATTCCATTAGGAGAAGTATTTATTTCAAGAATATAATTATACATTGTTTCGTCATTAAAGATAAAACTTTGACAATATATATCAGATATTGACGATGTGGGTATTAGTCCATAACAAAAACTAAATTACTTATACTTAGGAATGAAATTAATTTTACGGTCGGGGGTAGCCGCATAGTGGGGAATTGTAAAAATAGGTCGTCGAGTTAAAATGGTTGAGAATCACTGGTTTAAGGTGTATTGTCAATCCCCAATATGTCTAGATACATTTCGACATTTTTGAAAAGCAGTTCCTGTAAATCAATCACCGTGTGGGGTGTAACTATATCGAACATGTGTAGGCCTATAACACAATACGTTAATAATATAACTGACACACTGGCCGCCTACATGTTCTACACAAACCCCCATTAATATCTTCTATCTGTTTCCATTATTTATAAAATGCTTGTAGCTCGGATACTGGGCTCGGCGTAACTGTTTTCACTATGAGATGGGACAAAGGCGATAAACTGACGTCTAAACATGCAAGCTCCGGGCATGAGGGGCTCGTTAGCCTTTGCTGGCTACTCACCTAGGTCCTAGGAGATGGAAAATTCCAAAATCTGGTTGCAGGCGCATCTGGACCCAAATATAAGAAAAGATTCGGGGGCCAACCATGAGGGAAAATCATGAGTCGGCAGCTTGCAGCATCCAGTTCTACACCGTCTGAGAACCTGTGACGCCGCTGATCCCAAACTGTATCGACACTTGCCGTTCCTTTGGAATTTGTGTTAGCGACTATCTTTAATATGATCCATGGTTGCTTTGCGACTGATGGAGGCCATATACATATTTTGACAGGGTTCATAATAACGTCAGGCGTATTCTATTAAATTCAATCATCTAAAAGAAACAAGATTGTATTAATTATTATCTAATAAGAGCTTAAAGTGTATTTTACCTTTTTTATTAATTTTTTTTTCTCAGACTGTCGAGAAGTTGATGTCCAGAAAGTGTCGCTGCCACGGTGTCTCCGGATCATGCGCAGTAAAAACTTGCTGGCGAGGACTTCCGACATTCAAAGACATTGGTCAGAACCTGAAGGAGAGTTACGAGACGTCAGTACGTCTAGCCGGACGCGCTCAAACTAAGCTTCGGCGGAAAGAGAAATCGAAACGACGGGTGCCGATCAAGCCCGACGAGCTGGTGCACCTGAGCAAGTCACCTAACTACTGCAAACACAACCCCAAGAAAGGGATACTAGGCACAACGGGTAGGGTGTGCAACCGCACGGCACGGGGTCCGGAGAGCTGCGACCTCCTGTGCTGCGGCCGGGGCTACAACACCCAGGTGGTGCGCCACACTGAGCGGTGCCAGTGTAAGTTCCACTGGTGCTGTTACGTGGAGTGTAAGACTTGTGAAACAATGCTGGACATTCATACTTGTAAATAGTCCTCGCGCAGCCAATCGGACACGAGCATCCTCATTCTTCCTCAGTTTCTCGTCAGTGTTATGTTGTAATCTGTATTCCCATTGGACCATCGATATTTAAACTGATTTCATGTGTCGTGATTGTTATGTGTCTTTTGTATACATTTTATTCGATTATGCAATGGACGAGTGTAGAGACAAAATCATGGAATGTCTAGTTTACTGTCTAGCAGTATGAAATATGATGCATACGCATAGACTAGAAATTTCAGAAATTAAAAATTGAATTTGAAACAAGAAGGTAAATTAACATAAATCATGATTTTGAAAAATCGAGAGACCACTTTGGCAAGATTTCTGGTGCACGCTTAGGTTGCTAGATAAAAAACAAAACAAAATAGGAATCAGCTATGAACATTAAATAGACTTTATCTCTCCGTAATTACTTTCCACTTTCAAAAGGAAAATTATTAATTTTCCCCATTTTTAATTTACTACACTGTTACGATTAAACTTCAATAATGGTTTTCTTTTAATCAGAAAACATTATAATTGGTATGTATAAACGCATGCCCTTTTTATATAGCTCAAATTAAAGTTAATAAACTCAAAAACTCATTTAATTTAATGTGATCTAATCAACGATGGTATCGTCACTCAAGAGAGAAAGAGTTAATTTTAATTAAAAACGAGCAGTTGAAACCAAAATATTTAATCACTTAAATATTTTTTCTTATAATTCCGCAATGGTGGATTTTTGTTGAGTATTTAAATTCTCGGAGTAGCCTATAAAATATAAATATCATATTTTAAACACCATTCGGCACTGCAGAATCACATTTTTTTTTTCATCTTTTCCTTTGCTGAAGAACGTAAATTATTTATTTGGCCAATAATGATCTTTCACTGTTGTGTGCTTGACATCAGTTTTGGTTGTTTATTTATTTCAAAATCGTTTGCAACTCTTATTCTCTTTCAAGTTCCGCCCCTACATTTCACCATATCGTTTCACATTCTTTAATGCTGTGACTTTTATTCCATTGCAAAGGATGTCTCGTGAACAGGATTTTAAAAATTAAACGTGAAATACAATTTCTTCTTCTTCTTCCTTCTCATTTTTATGTTGGAGTGTTCAGATGACTAGACAAATACATGAGATGAACTGCGCAGTGGTTTCCAAATCAGGGATCTCTCCATATAGTTTTCTTTCTATTGGGGTGTTTTGGGGCCAGTGTCTTGTACGGGCCTCTTAGACATGGTCAGCATTCTTTGGTGACACTCCACACGGGCAGATTTCACCGGTTCCAATTTTGAGCTTCCGGTACATATGTTGTCTCATTCTGTTGTGTCCGGTCCTGAGTCGAAAGATAAGACGTTGATTTTGTCGGGATAGCTTATAATAGGCATTATCGTTCTTGTGATTCAGATGAGAGCTTGTCCATTTCTCATTTATTTTAATACAAATGATAAACTGCGATTACTCTAAATGTGAAAATCTTTTATAGAAACACGAAATATGACAGAATGTCTGTTTCCTAATTACCTTTAAAACGTTTGCATAGATTTTTTTTTAGTCCTATGCAACATTTTTTTTTTTGCAATCCCTCTGTACAAGTCAGTACTTCATGGAACCTGAAACCAGCTGGAACCTTAATAGCTGATCTAAAAGAATAGCTCTAATGATTTTCCTAGAAATGTAACAGTTGATGTATATCGCTGAGAAAAGAATGACTAGTTTGTAACGGGGAAAACTCTAGTCTGACCGTTCATTTTTTTCAAGTAAAAAATTAAATAAATTTAAATTTGGCTAGAGATTTAGATATAGGTCTAGGTCCAACATTGGCTTTGAAAGGACCATCGGCTTTCGGGAATTTCCGAATGCAAAGCTTAATGGATTCAAGAGTTTAATAAATAAATGTTTAGGAACATTTTGCGCATCGTCTTCTTGCGCATCGTCTTCTGAGTCTAGATCTAAATGTTTAACATTGGAATAGTAAAAAGTGCAGTAGATCTATAGGCCTACATTCCCTCAACCAGGACTCAACCAGGACTCAATCAGGACTCAACCAGGACTCAAGACTCAACCAGGATTCTTTCTCGGGGAGCAGAGCAGAAGGAACGAGTTAAAAACAGTTCCATTGGTTTTTTAATCGAACATTTATTAATTTTTTAAAGAGAAAAAGTTGCATATAAGTTGCATTAACGAGGTATTGTCTTTTTTTTTTTTTTAAAGTAATACTTTTATTGTTTTAAAATGTCTAGTAATCTTTTCTTATATATTACAATAATACAATACTATGCTAGTAATACAAGCAAACATGGAATGTATTTTTTTTTTTTTGCTTATATTTAAAAGAGGAAAATAGAGAAAGGGGGGGGGGAATATCTTCAAATCTGTCTGATTGTGTTAATGGATTCATATAAAAGATACCTCCAGAATTCTTTACATTCAAGGCTAACAAAAATCTGTGACGTTTTTTTTTTTTTTTAAATTCTTGAGTTGGGATCTCTCTATTCTCCGGGTTTTTTTTTTTTTTTTTAAATTCTAAAGCATTAAATAGCTAAATGATACAAATACTTTATATCTTTAAATTATTACACATTTTATTCTTATTATTTAGCATTACTATTATTGCTAATTGTATTATTATTAATTGAGAAAACATTCGCTCTCCGCTATTGCTAGGAAAGAGATTCCAGTTCTTTGTAGTCTGGTACCCAGTTCTTTGTAGTCTGGTACCCAGTTCTTTGTAGTCTGGTACCCAGTTCTTTGTAGTCTGGTGCCCAGTTCTTTGTAGTCTGGTGCCCAGTTCTTTGTGGTCTGTTAGACAAAGTCAATTGAGGGATTTTCACATAATGTGGCTGGTCTACAGCATAATGGCCATCTTGTGGATAATTGATTCGAGAATATTCATGAATGTTTAGGGCTTCAACGTCTGCAAGATCACGTGTCACCATCCCTTCAATTGTCTGATATCTCATCATGGTATATTGTAGTTTTAGTTAACTTCCACGGTCATTTGTTATTCTTTCACTCTGCTACACATTATGCTACGTTATTAATTGTATTACTTTTTAACGTTACGAGCTGGTGGTACTGCAGCGTCAAAAATCATCTAGAATTTCACTTGTTTGTCCACAAAAGATCTGGTCAATTCAAATCAACTGTCTTGTTTGTTCATATAGAATATTATCGTGCAGCCTTTTCAATAAGAGACTCTAAAATGCTTATGAGATAAAATAAGGTTATTTTCTTGGTCCAAACAAATGATAATTCTGTTCGACTTGAATTGTCCACCTCAGTGCTACGACCATTACAAATATAAGTTAGAAATAAAATTAATAATCATAACACAATAATAATAACAAGATACAGTCAATGTCTTATTGATTACATTTCGTGAACCCAACATTATTTTTTAGGACAATTTTTAATATTATTATGTATGTGACAGTCCTTACATTTGCTACACTGTGGATGTCTGGCAATTAAAGTGGTGTAGAGAAAATGATATTTGACTTTGCGTGTACATCGTACTTGTGTTATTATTATGATTTGTACATGTTAGGGTACAATGGATATAATGAACTCATATTACATTGGATTTATTGTTCATATGCATTGACCTTTTTATCTGCCCCTTAATTTATTTCTCCCTCCTCTGAGATGTCCAATTTACACAATTATATATATATTGTTGAAGTATATATGTATATGTATGCATTTAATAACTAGTAAGATTGTGGCTCTCAGGTGTACTTTGAACGTGGTGAATGTTTTACATAGAGAGGTAAGGCTACCTGCTACATTTTTATTGTGTAGCATCACAAGCTAAACAAGACTGCTACCTGCTGTAAACACAAGTTCATACTCTTAATAAAACTCTTTCAAGTTAGTTTACATTATGGTTTACTCTGGTGAGGCTCAACCTACGACCCGAGGATAATATCCTGCCCGTGTCACATCCGGACCTCAATAAGGTCTTCCCACAGTGCATAAAAAAGCCACAGTTAACCAACCAGACGTTTTAAAAAAAAATGCAGCCTGTGACCGAGACCATTCAATATAGAAGGCCTCAAAACTGACATGCAACGTCACAACCTGTGAGCAACGAGCTATTCTCTTCACTGACCACTATTGTGACGTTGCTGGTCAGTGTTGAGGCCTTCTATAACAAATTGTCCCGCTATGACACGGATGTCGGTAATTTGTATGACCCCCCCAGGCTTACACTGCTAGCTCTAAATAGACTGAGCTACTTTTCAGAAAAGCTGTTATAGAATAACCTATGTGAAGTTTATGTATTCGACTTTAAGATACACATGTAATACTTGGTACACATAAAATTTAAATAAAACAAATAGACAAGGAAAGCCTAAACCTAATTCGATTTTTTTTAAAGCAATAAATACACATAATTGGCATTATTTCAGATTGTGTCTACTACGTCATTTACAAATGGCGAACCTGCACGTGCGGATGCGTACTACGTCACTTACAAATGGCGAACATGCTAGTGATTGGAAGGGGTTTTGTTTGGGGGGGGGGGTAGGAGAGCGATGGGGAACGAAAGATCTGACAAGGTGTGTTAATTAAAGAAAAGAACAAATTAAAACAAAATAGAGTTTCACTTCGGGGAGAGTGTAGGCCAGGTGAGCTGTGAATAAGACAGATGGACTGTCAGTGGAAAGTTTGCCACAGAGCGGAAGTCTTGTTCTCTTCTTTGCTGTTTCTGAAAGTGGAGAGTCTTGGATACTATTTGAACTCTTGTATTGGGATTTTACTATAAAACACGTCTTTTAAACGAAGGCAGTCGAACCCCTTTACTATAAAACACGTCTTATAAACGAAGGCAGTCGAATATCCCATAATGTATCGTATCCTTCGGAAAGAAGTTATATAGAGATGTAGATCTATATGGATCTAGAATCTAGAGATAGAATTAACTGTATCTCTTCTAATGTGTGGATTTTGAGGTAACTGTTCAACAAGACTGTTTTTTTTTCTCTGTATCTTTATTATTGAACTGGACTTCCACTCTTTGATTCTGATCATGTATTGAACTGAAGATTTGACATTAACAAATAAATTATTCTAAAAAAAAATATTTCTTAATTAATACAAGGAAAATGAAAAAAAAAAGACTTATGACATTAGCAAAGGGGTGTAACTGAAACAATTAACTTCCTTTTTTTTCGAGATAGCGGTTATGTCGCATAAATATATATAGAATAGGCTATTTAAGTTGACTATTTCTCTCTCTCTGATAATAAAAAAATAAAGTAAAGAAGTAAAGTACCCTTTTCAGACATTGCGATCTATAGGGCAAATAATGTTAAGGTCATCTCTTTCTTTGGCTAATGGTTAACGAGCAGGGTGTCATGTGGCCAGCACAACGACCAACCGCCTTTACTTTCTCCAACTTAAGTCAGCTACCCTTTAGAGTTGGGTGGACCCAGGGGCGCCCTAAATATCCTGAAGTTCAAAATCCTAGTCTTCACCGAGATTCAAACCCAGGTACCCAGGTTCGGAGCCAGGCGCTTAACCACTCAGCCACCGCGCCCCCTTGATTATAAATATTGAGCTTAACAAAAAATACACGTCAGAAATCTATTTTAAGTTTAAAGTAAAAGCTTTTTTTATTAACTTTGAGAATCACAAATCCAGACATCACAAAATAAAAAACATTTGAGGCTGTCAGCAACATATCCCTTGTCATTTTTTTATATTTCAATGTCTCTCAGTGTGTGATTTCTTTCCTCTCTCGTTCGGCAATAGCATTTTTAATTTAAACAAAAAAAAATACAGTGTGCTTTTTGTAAGTATATTTGGTATTGAACCATTGGAATGTATTCACTTCAAAGAATGGTTGATACAATGTGTGTGTATTATGTTTGGTATATGTTCCATTCATTCAATGTATTTTTTTTTATTCTCTCCCCTTTCTCTTTTCTCAAGGAGTGTACAAATGTCTTCTATTAACGATTACTGCGGAGCGTGTTTGTGTCATATATTTATATATATATAGGTCTGTGCTCATCAAGAATGTATTGTTATTGTTTGAAGTTCAACTGTAATATAAAGTTTGTAATAAAATAGTAGATTTAATTTAAAATTGTGACTTTGAGGCTCTGTTTCTATTGATTGGTTGAGTCAAACTTACTGAATAGTCTTTTCTTGTCGTATTATTGGCGTTTTGTGTTTTTTTTGCTCTGACATTCATTGGGACACTTGACAATTTTGAGATCTAAACATGACTCAGACTGACGGACAGACAGACTACATAAAACTAAAAGCGGCAATACAGCTATGGAGGCAGCAAAAAAATAAGTACATAAATCTTGAAATTAAAAAAAAGGCCAACACTGTAAAAACAAAATTCATCCTGTTTTTTATTCATTTAGACCTGAGTTCCCCAAATTGTGTTCCCCGAAACTCTAGCTAGTGTTCCGCAATGCCTGAATAATGTGTTCCGCGAACTACTGGAATAATTAACTAGTAAACCACAACGTGAATTAACCTCTCTAAAACAAATGTTCCAGTAAATACTCAGAATGTGCGAAGTGTTCCGTTAAGGGAAAGAAGCCAGAGAATCACTGTTCTATATAGGAACAACCAACCTACAGGCAAATAAACTAGAAACCAACACGTACAAAGTATTACAGAAACATTGTCTCGTTTGATGAGTAAATAACACACAATCGTTCATCGTTGCATGTTTATTTTTTGAACTGTTGTGTGCTCAATGTTGAGTGTTGACTGTAGGTTGAGCAGTGTCTGGAAATTTAGGCACACAAATCTTATTTCTTTTAAGGTAGTCGCCTGTGTAAGGGAGCCTGATTAATTGTTTTTTTTAAAGAACTGTCAAGGTAATACTCATTGTAAGAACTCTACAGCAGAATAAGTATTTATAAGAGATTAATTTTCCTAAAAAATTGATACATAAATTTTCAACACACACACTTACACAATTAGATCTTCCAAGTAGAATTGTTCATTTTTAATTAATATAAATAGAGAGAACTGTAGATGTTTGGATATTATTATATTGATTATAAGTCTATTATTAGTTTATTAACATATAAAAACGGAGACCTATTGTTAAAGCGATAACAACGATTGGTCTTGTTTAAACCTCTAAGTAATGCCCTTAGCCACCTCCCCCCCCACACGCATTCCCACTAAAAGGAGAGGATTTGTTGTGGGTAGATGTTGAGCTTGGTCGTAAAAATCGTAATGAGTCATAAGGCTACATACACACTGGGGTAAAGGCTATGGAAATTAGATCAGCAAAGTACAAAGTTGCTAAAATGGAAGCTTGGGGATTTTTATTTTATAGGCTTTGCAGCGCGTTCAAAAACTTTGGTAGACACATTTCAGTTTAAACCATCATAATATTAATAACAGTAATAAAAATAATTATATAAGGAAAATGCAGATAGTTAAATTTCACTGGACAGTGTTGAAAGTTAGGGAAACAAGTGTTTTGTTGTTGTTGTTGTTTTTTTTTTAAATTATATATTTTTGTGTGTGCGTCTTTAATAATGCGTGTATGAAACCTATTTTTTAATTTTTAAAAATTTTTATTCTGAAGAGCAAAAAAAATTGCATGTGGTACTAAACACAAAAGGAATGGGGGAATCATAACTTCTCGAAAATTGTAATAAATATATTTGGTTTATGATAGAGAAGGCAGGGTTAAATCGGAACATCAACAATCTGCTATATGCAGAAGAAGTATCTATAAAAGACCAATATTCCAAAAAAATACCCTCCATAGCGCACTGAGCAAGGATAGGTCGAAGTATGATGCTCTATAGCAGGGATTCTCAACCTATGGGTCGTGAGCCCTTGGGGGTCGATTGACGATTTGCCAGGGGTCGCCAAAGACCATCAAAAATATGGATTGTTTTTGTCTATTCTTCTATTGCTGTATGTGTGTGTGTGTGTGTGTCGCAGCAGAGTGGGGATTTTTAAAATGGGGTCACTGAGCTTAAAAGGTTGAGAACCGCTGCTCTATAGCAAGCAATTTAAAAAAAAGAAAGAAAAACAACGAGCTCTATTTCACTCATGGATCACAAGCTATGAGAATGAAACATGACTACTTCTGACACCAAACAATGACATATAAAACAAAAACATATAAGACACATACAATAACCAGTAAAAAAAACAACAACAACATGTTGTATGTATCAATAAGGGCATGTTATTATTTCAATATTTATTGCACATCAACAAATCCAAAATTGAATCAGGACTTGAAAGAAAATTTAAAAAGATAAATAAAGAAAAAAACTTTAAAAAAAAAAAAGGGCTAGGGGCAGATAACAAGAGTTAACTTAGGGAAGTGAGACAGGCAAAAAGGGAGATAAAGCTTGCTCAGGTGCCTTGATATAGCACATGTGTTCTTACAAAAATAGAGTTCAACTAATTCCTTCACAAGTTGTCCACATCTGGTCTAAAAATAAACTCTTTGAGCTTATGTCACAATATATACAAGTAAACAATGTGTTGACCTACTTAGATGTTGCTATAGCGAGGATTAGCTGACCTTTACTTCATTTTACTCCAATACTACAATTGTAAGAGATACAGAAACTATAAATCAATATATGATATATTGCACAAATGATACTTTTCACTTGACATGAAATTTAGACTAACCTTAAATTGTAACATTTGACTGAACAGAATAAAAACCAATCTAAAAATACAAAGTTAACAAAGTTCTATAAAAAATTCTATATTTGACTAAAAAGATTTTTTAAACTAAAAGATACGTATCTTAAAAAGTAATTCTTTATCTTGACTTAAATTGCATGTTATGCGTTCCATGTTATCCTTATCTTATCTTATATTACACAGACATTACTTCAAAAAAGACCATCATGCAGAGACACAGTAGGAAATGCTATGAACTGTGTTATTTAATGGCATACAGCAGTCAAAGTGGTAGCGCAAACTAAAATCTTGCTCTCATGAAACATCTAAAGTCTCAGCAATTATTGATTCCACGAATTTTCAAATTTACCACATTGAAGTTCTCAAGTTCAAGGCCAAGCAGACCAATAAGATTTAAGGTCACTTCTGACATTTCACTGAGTATGTCATAGAACTGTGTTGCACCACAATAGGATAGTTGCCTGGTTATGCTGTATGCGTGCTGAACTGTCGTTCAGTCATTTCGATGGTGCCGGGTTCATACACTGCCCACTGCCATCCCCCATTGTCCTTCAGGAGGTTTGGGACTAGGATGTAGATTTTCTTCCATTCTGAAGGAACATCCATGTAAAACATTTTATGAGGGACGGTGTAAAAGGCCATGGAACGCATGACAATAGACTAGTTGAATACACGTCACGTTTCAAAACAATGGCAAATATTTTTGTTGTCAGATATTGAAAGAAAAAAAAAGTAAAAAACAAACAATGTATTTAAAAATAGGCTATTTCTTTTTTAAGTCTTCATAACCTCTACAATCATATTTCAATATTAAACAATTATTTTCCATAGCTTCTACTAAAAAATCTGACATTTAAAAATATTTTACAATTAGGCTAAAATGTCAATCTTAAGGATATAAACAAAAAAATATGTGTTAAAATCAAACCAGCAATAACATGATTCTAGTCATAGAAATGAAACATTATTTTTGTAAACTTTGTAAATACAAAGAAAAAATAATTTAAAAACAAAAACTAGATAAACAGTTGACATTATCTTATGATGTTAATTAAGAAGTGATATTTTATTAGTAGTCTGTCGAAGTAAATGTATGAGCTAAAGGCTAAAAACTGTTTAGGATAAGACCAGCCTATGTCTAATTGAAACACAAATATATGACGGTGGTTAGGTTACAAGACCAAGTACCTCAACTAAGAATCGAACATTTCAGAGATTCATCCTGTTAGGGTTTCTCCAATACACTGAGTTCAAGAATGTGTTAACAAACAAACCTGGTCACATCGCTAAGATTTACATGAATTTTATTGAATGAACTTGTAAAGAATCTTGAGATTCTGAGGTAAATAAATAAATAAATGATCAACTTTGAGATTCCATTCTAAGTACAACAGTCAAATCTAAAGTGAAGATATAAAAACAAAATGCTGTATACCAATATATCACAAACACCTAAAAATAAAATATCATTTTGTGATATTTTAAAAAGAAAACGGTTCATCCATGATACTTATATGTATAAATACATGTTTCTAAAACTCAAAATACTTGATTATAAAATGTATAGACTAGATAACCAGTGATTGCACAAATCTATTGAATCATTCAAGATGAAATCATCTCAGACTGAAAGCCCATCAAGACGTATCAGATCTCATCGATACAGAGTTTTGGCCAATGACTAATACAAAAAGTATGTGAAATATTGCACATTTGTCCTTGAAGATTGTCCTTGAACTATTTCTACTATCTGAATCAGCCCAAAGTCTGACAATTTGAAAACAAATTGACCAATCACAAAACAGAGCAATCACCATATCATCTTTTTTTTTTTAGCCATATAAATATACAGTTCTGTTAGTAACCATTTTGTTATTTCCAAATATCAAAACTTTACACCTTTTTAGCTACTCAGATTCAATCTTTATGAGAACTATTATAAAACTTCTTGAATAGTAGTTACATTAATTGGTTTTGTAGAGAGATAGTTTGAAAAAGATTAACAAAATTTTTATATTTATAACTGATCCAGTACTGGATATTTGCTTAAAAATGAAAAAAAACAAAAAACACAGAGAAATCCGACATTGCAATAAAAGTGTTCTAGTTTGATACATCATTGATGTTGGAGATGTTGAAACCTAATTTATATATATAACGGTAATTAAATATTAGAAACAAGATATTTAGATCATTTAGAAAGGTTTTAAGCCTACAATCTTCAGGGTCCACAACTCCATCCATTGGAGTGAACTGAACAGAAGTAAACACAAATTCTAAAAGGTTAAAGGAAGAAAATAAACAAATGTGCATCATGGTGCCATAAGGATAGACAAAATATCAACATCTGAAAATATTGATATATAATTTAAAAACAATGAATAAATAATTTAAATGTATATACTGTATATATTTATTACCATTTTCAAGACAGAGTTCTAAAATGAAAATATTCTCTGCTAAGAAATATCTTGTCCTTGGCAAAGATTGTATTCAAATCTAGAGAGTATTTGATGGAAAGTAACTTGAAATGCAAAGAAAGAATTGAACAGAAAAACTAATTAGACCAACAGTTTGTCAGGAGGTTAGACCAAAATACTCTAAAAAATCTTCTCTTTAATTTAAATGTATAGACAATTTTTGAGATAGCTACATGGTCTTAAAGGCAATATGGTGAATGCTAAGTTTATTAACTTGATATATCAAACAAATTTGAATTACCTTTGTTATCTATCAGATGTTAGCTCATGATAAATATTGCAACACTTGTGTTTTGTAAGAAATATTCTTTTCTATTCAGTTTTCTTAAGTGGTAAATGTAGATGGAGGTAACAACAGTCAGATGTAGCGAAAAGGTCAAGGAATCAAACACAGTGAGTCATTGTTAAGGCACAGCCTTTATTTTTCTAACACAGACAAAACCCAGCTGACACACTAAGAAAAAAAAAAACCCAGCTGGCATGCACTCAATAAATAACTCCACCACTTTTCAAGCAACAAGTCTCATTGAAAACAAAATGCTGAGATATAATAAAAAGGTTGCCACAACTACTGGACAATGTCACATCAAACTGGTAGGCATGTCGAACCTCAAAGACAGTGTCACACCACAGATTGGTGGTGCCATCATAGCCATTGACACAAAACCTCAATGACAGTTTCATCCAAAAAAAAATAATTCATTAAACCATTAATGAGCACAACTTGAAAATACCAAGAAAAAAAAAACACAACTAATCATGGCAAAGAAAAACAAAATAAACCCAACAACATAAAAGTGTAAAATTATATGAAAAAAAAAATCATCTAACATCAAACTTATACAAAAGACAAAATTATGTGCAAAAAAAAATTTAAATTACACAAGATAAGTGATTGAAAACAAAAACCTGGCAATGATAGGGTCACAACACAGAGAGAAGGAGTGAGAGAGAGGCTCATGAGCCAAGTTTGCTTTAACTTCACTGGCTAAAAATGCCATCAATGTCTCTACCGTGGTGAAATTGAAAAACTTGATGAGAACACTAGTGTTAGGTTTCATTTCTACTCATGAAATTAAAAAAACAATCAAAACATGACAATATTGTTTGTTTTTTTTTCTTCATCCAAAGCAAACAAAATTTGATGCAGAAAACTTTCCAGCCTCAAACTTAGAGGCCTAGTGGGATGGCCTGATGCATCACAGGATACCTTGAGACTGCAGGTATTTGATCAGCGACTCCATCATTGACTTAAATGATCAGTAAATTGATCAACCAGTCGAGGAAGGTGATAGGAAGTTTAAACGGCTTAATTTATCTTGACTGTCATACCTTGTTTGATAAGGGACAAAGTTGAAGAAAAAAATTTTTTTTTTACTGTCATTAATATTTGATGACATCAAATAATTAAAACTCACTTCTTTAACAAGAAGCAATAGTCTATTTTCTCCATAATGTAATCATCGAAATGTATGATCAATTTTCTGAAATGTACATAAATAATCTAGTATTTAGCAGTTATTTATAGGCTACTATAGTTTGTTAATAGGTTTGTTGGGAAACATTCATGCCAAAAAGAAGGGAAATAAGTCAGTAGCTACAGCCAGTGGGAAATAACTCCTGTTTGACAAGATTCAGACAGCATAGTACAGAGAAAAAAACAACAAAGGATGTTGAGGAAGCAAGGATGAAGAGGTTAGTGCCCCTGCTAACTAGTGGATTGTCTTGAACCAAAAGCTTTCAACAAAAAAATGTTTTCTAGGAGACCAAAAAAATAATTGACAGGTTACACGGTAGAATTCAGACACTCATGAGACACAGCCCCCAGTCTAGCAAGCTTGTGCGAAAAAGCAAATTGTTGGCAAATTGGGCAGAATGAAATGAAGAGATCAAGTCAAACCAATACATGAATGACAAAAATATAATACAAGATGTTTTGTTTTATATTACAAGATGCTTCTGTGTATTGAAATCAAGGCACCAGATCAAGAATGTCATCAAAATAAATGTTATCACAAAGAACATCAAAGGACATGACTCAATGAGAGCAGCCTAGTCTAGGTATCTTATAGAGGAAACATACATCTTGTACAGTAAGTGGACTTAATAGAGACGGCTCTTAGGCAGAAATTTTACATCCAAATTAGTCATTTTGATTTCTACTCAAATGTAATTTATAAAGATGTTACCTAACCAAAGTAATTTGTGAAGATGTCACCTAACCAAAATAATTTGTAAAGATGTCACCTAACCAAAATAATTTGTAAAGATGTCACCTAACCAAAATAATTTGTAAAGATGTCACCTAACCAAAATAATTTGTAAGGATGTCACCTAACCAAAATAATTTGTAAAGATGTCACCTAACCAAAATAATTTGTAAGGATGTCACCTAACCAAAATAATTTGTAAAGATGTCACCTAACCAAAATAATTTGTAAAGATGTCACCTAACCAAAATAATTTGTAAAGATGTCACCTAACCAAAATAATTTGTAAGGATGTCACCTAACCAAAATAATTTGTAAAGATGTCACCTAACCAATATATTATGTAATGAACCCACCCCTTTTTTCATAACTTTTTTATTGAAGTTAAAAATTCATGATGCTGGATTTTTAATTCTTTTTTTTTTAAACACTGCTCTAAATAGCATTTACACTAGAGAACATATTTTCCCAACTAAGGTCAGATATTAATGCCAAACTGCCCTTTGATGCACTTGTATGAACAAAGCAATTGTCAATTAGTGATTAAATTTTCTGTTTTATTTATGTTGACCAACTGACAAAAGATGTTTAAAATAACCTCTAAAAAAAAAAAAAAAAAAAAAAAAAAAGACAAGTCTATACAAATTATTCTTGCCTGAAGCTATTTATATGTTCAAGACAGGATGTTTTAACAAATCTGTCCAGTTCGTCACTTTTTTAGCTTCCCAAATTAAATGATTAAGTGACTTGGCATCTATGCAGTCAAATATTCTGCATTATCTTTCAATCTGGAGGACACTTCAAAAAGAAAACATGTAAATATGAAATCTTTAGCTTGTAATCTTTAGTCTCAAGTATTAATTACATCAGTTTGTAAAATGGCCGTCTACTGTTATAATGTAAACATATTGAAGATATTCAATTCTTGTATTTTGGATGAGAAGATACTAATGGTTTCATTAGAAATTATCAGTAAAAGTACGAGCAGATTATTTATGTTAACACACAGGCAATGAGGCTGCCATAGTAACGTCCAGACTGATTGACAGGGTCTAGTAAAAACTGACAGGTTTGGGTCAAATAATGAAAACTATAACACAGGTATTTTCGTAGTAGTATCATTGGAAACAATGTACCACTACAACCACAACATGGCATAAAGTGATCGGCGCCAGATACATTGAACACAACTAGAATAGAAAGGATGATTCAAATAAGAAAAGACAACAACCCATTTATTAAAGAAAGAATTCTACAGGAGGAAGCTGAGAACAACTTTGTAACATGACAACACAATGACAACATGCTGAGAACAACTTTGTAACCATGACAACACAATGACATCAATTCATGCAGACTGGGAAATAAAAAGTAGCGGTAGAACTAGAACTGGTCACTATCTCCAGCCATACCTTGTGCCTAATCAATCCAGGCCAGCTGGACAATAAGCATGCTGAGATAGTGAACTGACCAACTGGATATAATGAAATGTAAGAGCTATACAACTGAATTATTATTAAGCAGAAAAACAGCCCAGTACATCACTGCCCTAGTGTCCAGACATTGTTACTTTCCAAAACCATCAGTCGTGTACACTAGCGCAACCTACTGCTATTGATGCACTATACAAGTTGACATTGTTGATGACAAAACTTATTAGGAACATAAAATACATTGATCAGATAGCTGAGAACAACCAAATTCTGAATCAGAAGCTCAATTATATTATGAGCAAAACAAAAAAATATTGAAACATGCTATCCCAAAACTAGAACATAAACAGTAGTCCAGTAGGTCTAAAGATTACCAGCCTAGAACATGGATCTCTATCCAGTAGGTCTAAAGATTACCAGCCTAGAACATGGATCTCTATCCAGTAGGTCTAAAGACTACCAGCCTAGAACAAGGATCTCTATCCAGTAGGTCTAAAGACTACCAGCCTAGAACATGGATCTCTGCCCAGAAGGTCTCAAGAAAAAGTCATTCCCCAAAAGAAAAAAACATAAATATAATTGGAAAATTGCACAGAAAAAAAACAACAACAAATTGTACAAGAAGTCATCGACTATGCGATGAAAAGATTTCACAGTGTATTGAACATTACAGACATAAAAGAAAGACCCTTGATAAGAAATATAAAGTTGAAACAAATCTTAATATTTACATAAAAGAACTTGTAAATGTCATGTGACAAAGGGGAGGGCTAGATTGATATGGAAAAAAAAAAAGTGTTAAGAATAAAGCCATTCAATAAAATCAAATGTACAACTTTGGTAGCAATGAAACAGAAGGTAAATCGTTTATGTACACGCATCACTAGGTGATATGGGAGTTCATGTTAGAACACTGTAAAAGCCTGCTACGTTTCATTAGCTTGATTTCAACACAGACTGCTTGCTAGTAAAGGACTAGTTTGTTTTATACACAGATGGCGTTCAAGAATACGAGGTAACTAGTTTGATTTCAACGCAGACTATGTCCAAGAAAACCATGTCTAGTATAAAACAGAAAAAAAAAAAACAACCTTCAGCCAAAATAAACAATGAAAAAGAAAAAGGTGATCAGTGAATGACAACATTATTTACAGTCAGGTTCATTTTCAATGTTAGCAAATACTCAATGTAAGGGAGATAATTACAGAGCATGTGTTGCATGCAAAAGTGTAACTTTATTCACAGACAAAAAACAACAACCACAGAATGTAATGTCCCAACTCAAAATAAAGGTAAAATAAAAAAGAAGAACATGACAGGCAAGAGAATGGCAGATTCTGAATGAACTCAAATCAATAGAAGACTCCCAAATCAATGAATCTGCTCTCCGTGAGGACCAGTCAGTATTGCTGATGATTAAACTAATCGAAATAATTTCATGACAACATTTCAAGACGTACATGTCAAGCAATAGAACTATTCCAAATAATATAGGAAAATAAGATGAAGAAAAAAGAATTTTTTTTTCTAAAATTAGTGGGGCATCCTCTCCCAGAAGTTCAAACCAACCATTCAGCCACACAGAATCAACATTGTTAGTTTTTTAAATACATGCATAAATATATATAGGCCAGTGGTCATAAACAAACAGATTTCCTATTTACATTACTTTGAGATGTACATAAAATATATAGATAAGTGATGCTTCTCTACAGGAGAACTAATTCAAGACTTGGGTTAGTGTTTAGTAGGAACACGAGCAGGCACTGGTCACAGCTGCAGTTCACAGTTCATCCTCATCACAAACCAGCGAAACTACGAATCACAAGTTCACTAGAAAAATTAAAACATTCCAATTAATAGAACAGTGCACATTGTAACTTGAAGTTCAAATGAAAAATAAAATGCAGTTTAAAGTTGTGACACAGTGCAGTTGACAAAAGCAAGCAGTGATGTGTGCAGGAAGTCAAATTATTGTTTCTTAACTCTTTCTCTCCGTAATTATCTATCACATTCTGGTGGAATCAATGTTGCTTTCGGCAGTTAGGAGAGAAAGAGTTGAAGAGTGCTTAGATTTTTTTCATATTAAAAAATATACTACAAGTAAGACCTGCAAAGTACAAGTAAGACCTACAAAGTACAAGTAAGACCTGCAAAGTACAAGTAAGACCTGCAAAGTACAAGTAAGACCTGCAAAGTACAAGTAAGACCTACAAAGTACAAGTAAGACCTACAAAGTACAAGTAAGACCTACAAAGTACAGGTTTGATGCAAAGTAGAAAGAGAAATAAAACAATTATGGCAACTATAAGAAAAAAAAAAGTTTAGAAAACAATTATTATTTTTTTTGGCAAAGAGAGAAAGCTATTTTCCTAAACAACACAGCTCTTAAAGAAAATAAAAATAGTTCAATTAACTAGTGTGTTAGTTAGTATCAGCTAGAGCATTTGTTTTCTACTCTCAGTTAAACAGCACACATGACTAGCAAAAAAGCCACTGCTATAATGAAGTCACATTTACCAATGGATATTTATCTACATAATTGGAGTTGGCTGACAAACGGGAACGGTCTTGCATCTCATGTTGCTGTTGACCAGAGGCAGGCCGCCTTGACCTGGCACCAACGTCAGGAGGGTAGATGCTGGAAGGACTAGATTCAAAGTAGGCAGAGTCCAGATTTCTGGACTGGCGGATAATTTCTCGTGCAGCTACATTCATTTCTTCCTGAGTCATATTGGTGGCTTCCGCTATTTCTCTCTGCAAACACTGGGGGTCTACATAACGATTTAAACCCTCATCTAGCAGAACCTAAAGAATTAAACAAGTGTATTGGTTAGATATAGAGACACTCACTCAAAAACGATCGATCCACTCACTTAAAGGACTAAATTACATCAATGAACGGAATAAAATAGACTATATAGATTTAAATGATTCACATTTACATCACTTGAATTTTGACATAAATTGAATATTTACCATAATCAAATCTAAACTTTCTACTCTTTTCATGACAAAGCTAAGTTACTATCTTCATACCTGATAAGACATAAATGCCACATAAAATTAAAGATGCTATATGCCTTAATCACTGCACAGATAATTACAAATATAGGTCTTTTTTTTTTTTTAACTCACCAATAGTGAGAAACTTGTACAATAGCAGATACTTATATATCTAATAAAATATATGTAACTAGATACACATTGGCGTATTACTATTTCTGTATTTGTCTTAAGAATCATAAGCTAAAAAATGTTTCAAACATATTGCTATATAGAAATATTATTTTACCAGATACAAATAAAATAATAAGATACTGATGCTTGTCAATCTAAATGATAAAAATCACTAGAACTGTCTGTTGTGTTAATGGTTTCTATAGCTTTGGTCAATTTTGGAAAAGATCAATGACCAACTAACTGACTGCACATATTCTTATGGTTACCTTAGCGACTAATGTTTCTGCACTGCTTCTTCTGTTCTCCAACTGTCTGGGTGATAATGTCTGCTGCTGCTGGACTGACCGAGGAATTATGAGCGGGCCTCGTCCCATGGACCTGTGAGGGTGCGTGATGCCGTCTGTCACAGAGGGCGGGCTGGTGTGGCGCTGCTGTTGGGGAGTTTCTTCAGATACTGTCAAGACATAAAAAAAAGTTAAATCTCTTGTTTCTCTCTCTATTTTGATTTCATAGGATTTCAAGTAGAAATACTAAAAGTGACAACAAACATATTCTTTAAAAATAACAGAATTTAATTTGTTTTATGTCAAAGTGTCAATTAATATGTCAAGAAAATGTCATGAATAACATAGCTGTCCAGCTCATTGCTATTTGTAAGTCAACTATTCACACAGCACAAAACCATGCCTATTGCCTAGTGATACATTCTAGTCTCTCAATATACCCTTAGACTCGTATTGAGAATCAAAACAAATTCTTTTGTAAGCATGTTTTCTACATGTGCATAATATGTCACTATTATAAAACCTTAATAAGCACACAGTAGCAAACCAAAGTTTAAATTAGAACAAATGTTTTATTAACCATTAAATAATACATTTTTATTTTACTTTTTTTTTTTATAGTAAAAAATAAGAGTAAAAAAAAATAAATTTCAATCTACTGAAAAAAAAAAAAAAAAAAACCTAAAGGAAAGAACTTAATTTCTTGTATATAAAATAAAATGGTGTTCTGTAGTGGGCAAACACTTTACAGTCTGGCTTTATTACATTAAACCTTCCTTGTTTGTATATGTTTTCTCTTGAACTTGATAGAGATTTCCAAATAATTGAACTTTTATAAAACTAAATGATCTAGATGCTCAAGTTTTCCTAATTATTATGTTCCCTAGATGTTTGACATCTGGGTAATTTATGTGCACAGAAAAAGCAATCACAAGATATTGAGAAATCAGTTACAGAAAACATAGGTTAGTGATCCAATTAAAGAGATCAACCTGTGGACTAATGCAGGTTGATACAGTACACAGGTCTATCATGTTAATGTCTATCAATAGGACTTAAGACGTAATCATCTTCTTTTTTGAAGTAACTCTGTATTTTATAAGATAAAATAAGAATAGGTTCTATCTAAAATCTAGTTTCTAGGATTCGATGCATATAGTGATACTTTATAATGTGAAGGAAGTTTTAATACATTTGATAAAGAAAACAGCAGCAAATCAATTCTATTTAAGTATAGGAGATAAATATGAAAAAACATTGGTGCTAGAAGTGCTTCGGAAGAGTTTTGGTGCAAAAAGTGATTGATTATATTCATCATGTGATTGGGCCAGCAAGCAACGGGAACCAAATATTTTGTCAAAGTAGATGACTTTTTAAAAGTTTTAATAATAGTAATTAAGCTTCATAAAAAAAAAAAGAAAATTAAGTTTACGTTAAAAAAAAACAAACAAAAAACAAAACACAACAAAATAAAATTACAGATAAAAAAAAAAAAGTTTTTGAACAAAATGATTTAAAACAAATTGTATAAAACAATTGCTTATTTGACTTTGTTTAAAAACTAAAATAAGTGTTAATATAGTTTTTATTTTAGTTTTTATTAGTTAATGTGCAAACTTGAACATTAATTAGAGGTAACTGAGAAAATCTGCAAAGAAAATATTTAAAGAGTAATAAAATTCTTTCAAAAAAGATAACTTTAAAATTGTTTTTAAAATTAATATTGACCCATTCATTTAATTAAAAAAGAAGGCATTTGTAAGCTGAATAGAAAAGTGTTAAGATGGAACCCTATGAATTCTTAACTATACCTCATATAGATTTGGTTTTAATTTTTCCATAAACTTGTCACAAAAATAAAATACAAAAAGAATAAAGCTGAAAGAAAAAAAACTTTGAAAAGAAAAAAAAAAAAGTTGCAAGCTTACTAGACTCTAAGCTAGTCAAGACAAAGCAAATCTAAGCTAAAATAACAAAACCAATACCCACAAATAGAACAAAATTAGTAACTGATGGCCTCTAGAAATTATTATACTCACTAAAAAAGTATTTTAAAAAAATTGCTTCTAGTAAATAATAAATACTTGCTACAAAGTAATAAAAAATAAAAAATAAAATAATGTATAATAATTTTATTTTTTTTAAAGGCTAATTTTTTAATTATTTTTTTTTTTTGCTTTAAGTAAGTTAAACTTTAATTTAGATTTTAAGTAGGAACTTTGATTGTACTTCATTTGAATAGTTTTGTTAACAGAATCCTATATTGGTTAGACTATTACTGACTAAAGAGTTTGACCATACAGTGGACATGTCTACCAGAGCATAGAGTGACCGCTAGAGTGGGGGACAAATGAACATGGTGCTAAGGGTTGGTTTATACCTCCAGTTGATTTGCGGCCCAGCTTCCGAAGGAAACTGACTAATCTTCCACCTGTAGCATCAAAATATAGTTTAAACAAACGGACATGAAATCTAAAAGATACAACAGCTAGATAGTTAACATAACTGAACCAATTCATCAAACTGAATTCTGAAACTATAAGTCCAGATATCTTTATTTATTTATCAAAGTCAAGAGATGATTTTAAAGTAACAATTCATACTAACAATGAAAGAAACATTTTACTGATTGTAAGAAAAAAAAAGAAAAAAATTGCAGGCTTTAAAAACAAATACAAATTAAGGTTCAAAAACTGCTTGATCAGTACTTTGACTAAAATTCAACTGACCTGAAGAACTTTGCTGCGGCTGTATGGATGGATGTGAACCTTCATCTTGGTCCGATAAGTTAGGTGCTGACAGAATCTAAATGGAGAAGACAAAAGATAATCAAGTATTATCTTCAAGAGATAACCCAAGTATCATCCTCAGGAGATAATCCAAGTATCATTCACAAGAGATTTTTAAGTATCATGCTAAAAAAAAAATCACTTGTTCTTTTTATCTTATATTTTTATCATCTCAAACCCATAAACAAAGGACTAAGAAGCAACTTATTTTCAATTTTATAGCTACATGATCAAACATTAGTCCTCTTTCTTATACATCTAAACCAGTGAGGACCTCATTGTGGCAGGGGTGGGTAACCTTTTTCTATCTATTTATTAATTTATATATACACTATAGTAAAATATGATAGTTAACTATGTAAGTCTTTTAATTCACATTTGTACAGTATTGTAAATTTACATTAGAACAAGAGCTAGCAATTTTTTAAACTATTTTTGTGAATTTTTTAAAACAAATTTTGCTATTGTCTTTTACATTACATTTCACCACAAATGTACAGTTGTACGTAAAGTAAAATATTTCACTGTTTTCACTCATGCTTAATGTTCTGGAACTGTGGAACTTGCTTATTGCTTTCAGTCAGTCAGCATCCGCCTCTTCTTATACATTTTAATTTGTAAACAAGAAAATACTAGTTCACACATGTATGTGGACCCAAATAATGAAAAAGTTTAGCAAAGTTTCTAAAGTGTGGAAATGCAACTTCTGGCCCCCCAAAAATGACGTGTATAGTCAATGTTTCTTTAGCCTCTTCATCAAAGTATCATAAGTTTCAATAGTTTATATAGATATTTAACATTTTTTAATTTTAATATACAAGCATTTTGTATATCAATAATCTGAGGTCACACCTAATATTTGTAGGACTCTGCGGGTGCTTAAAAATGCTAAGGAGGGCCACGGACTGTAATTTGCCCACCCCTAATCTAAACAATACCCATTTATTAGATCAATCAATCTAGTATGATACAACTAAGCTATTATCTAGTAAGAAAAGGCTAAGTCATTATCTAGTGCAGTGTTTGTCAAACTTTTTCCTTAATGGAACACTTCACACATTCTAAGTATCGGAACACTTTGCTTATTTTTTAGAAAGGTTAGTTCATTATTCCAGTAATTTGTGGAATACCTATTCAGGCCTCATGGAACCATAGGGTTCCACGGAATCCAGTTTGGGAAACAAAGATCTAGTGAGATAAGATTTATCTATTACCTCAGAAGGGATCAAACTATCCTTATGCTACTTAAGGTACCTGGTTATTGTGATGGCCTGAGAGTCTCATGGGGTGGCTTGTTCTCATCAAAGGATTCTCATCACTACCTTGCTTTCCGATGCAGCCCAGCTTGAAGGATGCACCTTTCCGACTTAACCTTCGAGGGGGTGGTGTAGGTGGAGTCTGTTCCCGCTCAAAGTCACTGTCTTCTTGAGGCAAGCTTGTGTGACAAAGAAAGAAAAAAAAGGTAAAATTTTCTTAAAGATAAAAATTGTGACAGTTCTTTAAGTTGGTCGCATGTATAGTCAGGAGACTAACATTTCTTATTTATCCTGATTTATAATTAATGAATTTAAAGTTAAAATATGCAATGTAAGTAATTACAGAAAATTCAGATTAATGGTTCTGTAATGTCTCACAGAGATGACAAGTTTACATTGTATTTGAATTGAGGGTTTCTTTATTTAAAAAATAGAATGAGAACCACTGGTCTTAAGCTTCAAAAAAAAAAAAAACTCAACCTACTCTCGATAGACATATATGCCATGTTTTTTATTGGATGGACTGGCATTGAGATTGTTTGGAATGACAGGATGAGGCACGTGTCCATCGCCGACTGCAGGCTTGTCCACAACAACAGTGTCCAACTCAACTTTGGCCAGCTCACCTCCTTCCTCCACATCCTCAAACTGGTCCTCCTCTTCCCCCTCATTGGCGTCATGGAAACTTTCATCAGCCGGTTCAATGTTGATCCTGGTGTCGCTATGGAAACAGAGACAACACAGGATAACCAATGATTTCTAACTGTATTCTACACTGCTGAGACAATTTGTCATGAACTGTGTAGGGTGTATAAGATGAGGTGAAGGATGTGAGATAAAAATACATGAAATGGGATCCTTACATTATTAGGCAAATTTATATTGGTGACTACGGACGGTAATGACCATTTATTTTAATGAAATAAAATGCGTTTAGCTAACTTGATGCATCTAGACTGAACATCAATGCCAAGGAGACAGAAAGCTGCTTATGATACAACTAATTATGTATGATTTTAATAAGGACACAGAAGACATATTGTCAGCAAATCCTTGTGATTAGGACACAGAAGACATATTATCAGCACAACCTTATGATTAGGACACAAAAGACATTGTCAGCACATCCTTGTCAACTTTTTCATTAACAAAGTTATATTCACTCTTTCAAACATAAATGGCTGCCTGGTGGTGTGGTATGTGCGCTGGATTGTTGCTCACTCATCTCGATGGTCACACCCTGCCTGCTGACACCCCTCATCATCATGCGTGAGGTTTGGACGAGGAAGTAGATTACCTTCAACTCTGAAGGAACATCCGAAACATGTAAAACATTAAACAAACATTAGCTTGAGCAGTTCAGAGGATTTGAGACTTATTTTCACTATTCCATCAGTCCTCTCCTGGTAATTTAATTTAAAAATTAGTTTCAATGCTTCTAAGAATCTACAAAACACTTATTTGTAATGGCAAGAGAAAAGGCAGGCAGATTTTATATAGTGTTTTTTTTTTTTTTTTTTTTAATTTCCTTAAAAGAAAAATTTCCCACTCATCCAAATGTTCACACAATTACACGGCAAACTGAAACAAGTAAATTTGACTTCACTGTTTACGATGGGTAACAAGACAAAAAAGAAATAAAAGGTTATACATTTTCAACTTACCTAACTTTACTGGGTCGACGCGACTCATCTTTGGGAGGTGAAATAACGGTTTGCAATAGGGTTTGGTTTATAATTGGCAAGTCTTGGTTCAGATGATTGCAAGATGTGGCACTACCAATAGTCCCATTCATCTAAACATGAAAAAATTGTGGAGTTTGGAGTAATTATCATTTTCTGTCCACAGTACGTGGCAAATAATCTTTCTTTCCTTTAATCTTAAGAGCTAATATTGTTCACTATTTAGTGGTATACTAAATTAGCATATTTTGTATTTCAATAAGCTATTCAGTTATATCACATCACTAGCACAATAATTCAATAGTTATAAATAAGTGTAAGAAATAAGTAATTTTTATTTAAGTAAATCATAGTGAGAGTGAGCTAAACACAATTGTTTAACAAAATAAATAATTAAAACAAGGGGAGTTAACAACATTAATTGAAAATTGAGCTTTTTACATCCATTTATTTAGTTGGGAGATAAATTCCAAGGCTAATGTAAGAAACAACTTGGCAAAAAACAAAATAAAAACACGAAATCTTGTACTTACCCCTAGCATCTTGGTGGCTGCTGTACTGACAGCAATGATGGGAGATAAATTAGAAGTGTTATGTCCCTTGGTCCCTTTCAGAGACTGAGTTCTATTTAGGAAAGGAAGGATAGGACGTACTCCTGCCATGGCGCTGACAACACTTCCAAACAAGGAATGATTTCTCTGAGAATGTTAAATACCAATTATTAGAAACCAAAACAAAACATGTTCAAAGGAGTAATCAGTCAGCAAGAGCTCTACGTATTAATCATACATTTGTATTTAATGATAAATGTCCTCTTGCTAGTGTTATAAATAATAATAATAATAATATAAAAATAAAATAATAAATATAATTAAAAAAGATTTCTGCTGTTAGACACAAGGCAGCCGAGGTTTAGATTCACAGCCTTCCTTCCAATGTTCCCAACCTGTCTGATGATTTCTTGTTTAGGTTGCAGTTATTCATCCAATACGACAGAGGCTATGTGTGCCCTTGGGAAATGTTTTTAGAGGTAATAGAGTGCTTAAAAAACCACTACCACTTCTCCCTGTGTCAGCTTTGTCTTGTCCACCACACGTAGGACAAACACATCTCTTAAGTCAATATCTGTGGTCAACTAGCGACAGGCAAAAGGAGAACTAGGCATCGCCAACTCCATTATGTGGATGTAACTACATGGGTTATAAAAGCAGAGGACATAACTATGAACTATTTTGAAGACATTGCCCTAGACTGTACAATGTGGGGAGAGGTACACATTGCCCTAGACTGTCAATGTGGGGAAAGGTACACATTGCCCTAGACTGTACAATGTGGGGAGAGGCAAAAGTAAAGTTCCCCTTTCAGACCTCACGATTTAGAGGGCTAATCTAGATCATTTGTGGGGTAAGGAGTGGTAACAAGAAAAGGTTTGGACAAAGAGGAAGCAATGAGCATTGTAACAAAGAAAAAAAAAGCATTAAATAGGAAAAGACTGGCTCCTCTTGGCTCCCAAGACAGGTGCTAGTTTTAAATTTAATTTGTGTGGACGAGAATACTTCTACAGAATAAGATCCTATAGAGACAAGAAGATTTTTAAAGGCTCTACAAGATGAGTCAGTCTTTTAACAACCTAAGGCAGCCAACAATGAAAGGTGACATTGAAAGCAAACAAAAACTAACTCTATGCATCGGCTCCTCAACATCTTTGTCCAGAATTTCTTCTTCATCCAGATTTCCTGATATGGCTCTGCGTATTTCTGGTCCAAGATCATGAACGGCTCGAAGACCAGCCTAGTGCAGAAGAAATAGTTTTAGAAATCAGAAAATTTTATTTCAAAGTAACAGAAATGGGCAAAACATCTAAATTGTTGATAGACAGACAATAGAACAAGAATTAAAAAATAGAATAAGCTTCCTTACAAGAGACAAAAATAGAAACAAATCTAACCTGAAGAGCATTCGTGTGTTCTTGACCCTTTGATATTTTCACCATCTGTTCCTTTCTCTTCTTGAAGCGTCGGAAATAATCCTGAATAAGGAACGTGGCATAGAACTTTCCAACTGTGACATCATCATCTCCTAAAAATTAAGGCCAAGGTCAGTGTTCAAATAATGCAAATATTCAGCTCGTATTTTTCAAAGACATTAACTCCTCAAACATTTAACTTATGGTGTCAGAATAAAATGTCCACGAGAGAGAAACAAAATTATCCAAAAGGAACCAAAGATCATGCTTTTTGAGTTCCTTGAACTACAATGTCACAAAATGTTAAGTGCTTTACACGTGAAGAAAGAAAGCAAAATCAAAGAATTAAAACTTTACAACATAAATATCAAAGTGTTTCATTCTGAATCCAGAAATCTACATTTACTTTGGAACAAGAATGATAATATTTCCACTACAATGCACTTACTATGAACTCAAATATAAAATTTTCAATTTAGATACTAAACTCTAATTACAATAACATTGAACCTAACAAATGATTCTTTACATCAAAGTAGAACAAGTCACATGAACTGAATGGCATGTGAAATAAATTTACACACATGGACATGTGACAAAGTCTGGACTGACAGCAAGGAATAAGTTTGTTTTACATGTTTCAGATGTCTCTTCACAATAGAAGATAATTAAATCTTAGCCCAAAACTTCGCAAAGGTCAGCTTGTGAATTGTGGCAGGCAGGGATTGAACTCAGGGATGATCTTAATACAAGTTCAGTGTGCATACCACATGACCAGCTGAGATAAACAGGCTTCAGAGGACCACGACTAAGTGACAGTGTGAAAAACAACAAATCACAATAAATGGTGCATGGCAGTGCGAAGGAAGACAGAATACAACTGGTGAGGAAAAAAACAACAACATTGATTTCTAGAAACTTAATTTACCAAAAGACAAACAAACATTGCCAGATTTTTTAACAGTATGAGTCAAAATAAATATCAAGGAAATGATAAACTAAAGTTGACTAGAAAATATACTTTTTAATTAATTTGAATCCAATTATGTATAAAGAAGAGACTCAATGGGGAAAAAATAAAGTTTTGTAAAATCACACAACTATTCTACATTTTAGAAAACTCAACATTCCCAAACACATTCTTTTTTTTTTTTTTTAAGTATGAGGATAAAAAAAAAAGAGGGGGGTGGGTGCTTGAGAAAAAATTATGTTTATAGCTGGGTATTCTCAGCTAATTCAAATGGTGGGTCTACAATGTTACAGCCTACAAATAGGATTTCAAACATAAGGAAATGCAAAGAGAAAATATTTGGTAGAATCAATAGCTCACTCTGAAGGAGGCTTGATACCAACTGAAAACTGAAAATAGATCTGCAGCAAAAATAATCGACAAAAATGAACATTGAAATTTTGAAGACTGAAGAGCTCTTGCTTAATAAAAGTTCAAAACTTTCCATATTTTATTTTTCCCATCTTTTTTTCTAGGCTGACTCCTTGATGTTGGTTTAAAACTTATTTTTTGTATTCCCCACAGGTTTTAATGAGAAGTCTTAACTATATGTCTTAATGTACATGATTGAGATGATGATTAGCAAAACAGTTTTTGAGGCGGGAATTTTTTTTCCCCCCTAAAACAATTGTTAAATGAAAAAGGTATGAGAGTTTTTATTTTATTTATTTATCTTTATTTCAAAAATTTAAAATACAAATAAAGAGAATTGTTTTTTTATGCAGATATTTAAATTGTGATTTGTACCTGAAATAATAACCACAAAGGCATATCGAACTTGTTACCAGCTTATATTAACACCATATTACTACTTTGCCTGATCAAAGATCAAACTAAAATGGACTAAGAAAGTCAATACAGTCATCTTCCATTTCATTTTGTGGGCCATCATCTCAATTTGTACATAAAAAATTGCTTCTATTAAACAGTGGTTCTCAAACAATAGAAAATAAGAAATAGGCCTAATAGTAATGAAATGGTATTTACTGAATGAGCCCCAGTATGGACAATTGCTTCCAGAGATCAATAAATCTGTCTACTTCGAGATGCTAATGAGATTAAGTTTTAGAATATGAGAGCACTGAAAATAGGTTGAGAAAAGGTGGGTTAGGGGTTGTTGATCTAAACTGCTATTAAAAACAGAAAGTTGCTAGAGTCTGAAATCAAATCAGGGTCTCAAGCCTCTATGATTGAATGCTGACACAAGTATCTATTTAGAAAAAGGTTTTATAGTCTAAAAAAGTCTACAGTTAAAATTTTTTAGCAAACAACCTAATTTTCTTCACGAGGCTTATTTCCTTCTACTTTGTACTTTACTACATAAAACAAAATTAATTAATTTTGGCTAATTGATTTACTAATTGTTTGTTTTTAAATTGATTCATGTGTTGTCATCAATAATGAATAATTATTGTGCAAAGTTTTAACCTTGTGAGTTGATATAAGCTTTGTAAAAAATTAGAAGTATCTGAGAAATGTGCAAGACATTCTTGAAATAACATTTAAAAAAAAAAGCAAATAGATTGATTTATTTACAAAAAAAAAAAAAAGGGTATAATATCTGTCAGAACTAGGAAATCAGCTCAACTTGTAAGAGGTAATTATTTAAATAAAATGTCTTTCAGTACTTTTAAAGCTTGACATTCTGATATCAGGTAACACAATGAAACCTTACATTACACAGAAATGATAAATCTACATATTTCTTACTGAAAAAAATCTCAGTGTCTGGACTTTGATGCAACAACCCAAAACAAGTTTCCGTGTTTGAGAACCACTACTTAATAGAATGTTAACACAACTGACAAACAAAACCTGAATGTTGCAATGGTGCTGTAGTCAATCATCTACTAAAGAACCAGGCTGCCATGCGTTAGCCTAATCTACTTACTACCTGCGGGGGGGACCACTTGATCTAGCAGCTTTGGACTAGTCCGTTTCCAGATCTTCTTAATGACTGCCCGAAGCTCTTCGTTGGCTGTATCAATGTTGCCCTCAGTCTTTATTTTCAAGGATGTGCGCACAAGGGCGAATAAGGTGGCGTTGAACATGACTGTACCATCACTATTCAAAGGCATGTTCATGCTGACAAGTCTCTGGTTAAACAAACAAGATCAAGATTTGAAAACAAAAACTATCCATTCAATAAAATTTGTATTTTATCATAGAAAACTGTGCAGATCTTCATACCAAGCATGTGATTTTTATCTTCCAATCAAGTTTGAGGAGAAAGAGAGGATAAAGGTAAAAAGGTCAAGAGGAAAAAAAAGGTCGGAGGTAAGTAACCTAAAAGACTCGATGAAAAGTATGATAGAAACAGAATACATATTTTTTTGCTAAGCTTAAACAGAGTTGTAACACTTAACAGAATTTGTTTTTAAGATAATCAATGTTTTCTGGATGTAAATATTTTCATTGTCAACCAAGTCATAAACTAAGTTTAAAGGAAATGGAGACTTCACATATCTGTAAGATATATCCAGCGGAAAACCCAATCCATTAAAGACTCCTCTTGCAAAGATAGATAAATATCTTGTCTTATAAAATCTTATTTTTAAAAGACAACATGTTAGTAGAAGAATCTAAAAGCCTTGAAATAAAAATAAGGAAAGAACACTAATCTTAAAAAAGACAATCTAAAAAGAGAGGTGTACACATCATAACCTGCCTAACAATGACCTAGATATTCACCTCCTCCAGTATAAAAATCATTGCCTAAAAGTAATAGTTAATAACAGTTAATATAGGGGGTGAGCCTATGGTGCACAACATTGAAGACAACCAAGTCTAATATGTAATTAATGTTTACAAATCAATCCAACATTAGTTTGACTAACCTTGCATGCAACTCTATGGGGACAAAGTTTCCCAAAGCCAAGGGGAGGTGATATCTTTCTGAGCAGAGTTACCACATCCAAGTGTTTTATTCGACCTCTGTGAACACAAGACATGGTAGATTAGTTCAAGTTGAATCCCACGAAGTGGGAAATAGTGAAGACAGTATATCTTAGTTTTCTTACTTAGCCTCAGGGTCGTACTCTGACCACAGACGCACAAATTCATCCAGATGGTGAGGCCCAAGAATGGACCAATCTCTGGTCAGATAGTCAAAGTTGTCCATGATAACAGCAACAAACAAGTTGATAATCTGAAAGACAAATCCATGAGATCACAGTAAGTGACACTCCACCTCTTAACCAGCCTACATAAAACTGGCACATACAATATGAATTGTTTATTAGAATATGCATACAATATGTCTACTAAATTTTTTATAATGAAAGTGCAAGTGGTTGAGGGATTGTAATTAAATCTACTTGGCATTTTAAAACTTTGTATATATGATAGAATGAGAAAACAGTTGATTTCCTACATTGTACAAGACAGTGTTGTACACCAAACAGTGGGTAAAACATCCAACTACTTATTCATGTTTTTTAAAATGGTGTATATGTTATGTAAAAACTTCATATAAAGTTTAAAAAAAAAAAGATGACCTTGTGGAGTGTCACCAGAGAATGCTGACCATGTCCTTCAAAACTGAATGACACTTGCCCCAAAACACCCTTATAGAATATGGAGAATTGCCTGATTTGGAAACTACAGCACAGTTCATCTCATATTTTGAACTAGTCATCTGAACACTCCAACATAACAATGAGAATTAGGAAGAATATCCTTTTAATGGAATTAGGGAAATGAATCTAAAGGGAGACTACTTACCAAAAAGGAACAAAGAATATAAAATGAGATGAAATAAAGATAAGCAAACTCATTGCCGCAGCTTTCATCTGTCTCCTTAGCTAGAGGGTCACATTTAACTTCCTTTTTGTTGGAGCAGGCCAGCATGACGTTCTGCCAGGACTCCCCTGTAGCCGAGCGGAACAACACCAGGACAGCAAAGTGGAAGTGTTGGAAGTTGTTCATATCATGAATTTCTGTCGACAAGTCAGCAAAGTGGAAGTGTTGGAAGTTATTCATATCATGAATTTCTGTCGACAAGTCAAGTTTGATGCGGCCAAACAACTGGATCAGACATAGTAGTAATATAATGTTAATATAAGATACCAATAATTTACTTTGGTAAAAGAAACCTAATTCATTCTTGTCATGGAGATAAAAACATTTTTGACAAATCCCACAATTATATTTAATTGGTAAAAACTTCGAAAAAAAAATAAAAACAAGAATTTAATTTTTAAACTAAGAATCAATCTACTTCACAATCAATTTGCATTTTTTCTTTTACCAACATTGAAACAACTCAAAATAATATAGAAGACGCCTGAGTCTCACATATATAAGAATCACCAAAGCAAATATTACATTTATTTTACTTCAAAATGGAAAAAAACAACATCATTTCTAAAACATTACAATGCTATGTAAAAATGACTTGAGGTACCTGCATGCCTATGACTGCATAGATAAAGAAAAGCATGACGATCAATAGTGCTACATATGGAAGTGCCTGTAGAGAGAAAAACAACAACAGTCTGTTACAGAAACAGCTAATTGTTTACTTATGAATTACACAGCAAACCTAAAGCTGATCATAAACTATTAGACGGGTTCAAACATTTTTTCTAAAGCTTATTTTATTCAAAAGATTACTGCCCCAACTAAATATCTAAACTCAAGATAGTACTACTAGAATAAAACAGCCAACTCTAAAAAAGCTCTTTATAGTAGAGCCCTGAAAACTCAATAACCTGGCAGTGTTGAAAACGCCACAAATGGCAAAGGAAAACAAAATGTGCTGGAGAATGATATACCCCTATTACATATTGAGTGACAGAAGTCTATCGATACCGCCCTTCAATCTTTTGATAAACAAAAATTAAAGTTGCCAGTATTTGCAGTCAGTTTTCATTAAAGGCAGCTTTTTGTCTTTATAAAGTATTCTTTTTTGGTGTGTCTTATCAGGTACGTTTCTGTACTCTCTGAAATGTACTCATTCAAGTGGTCAAAGTTTCAATGAAATTTTTGATTCATACAACTCATTGTGATTAGATAACATTTATAAGGTCAATGTACCTGAAAAGATTTGATGAAAGTCCAGAGCAATGTGCGAATTCCTTCACCACGACTCAACAGTTTGATTAAACGCATTACTCTGAACAGACGGAAGAAATTGATGCTGATGATTCCAACCTTGGTTTCCTATAAAAGAGAGATGCAATGGATAGATTAAATCCCATTTATTAACAGTCAGAAAGTGGTGTTGCAACTCTTTGAACTGACCACTAATGTTGATACTGATTTAAAAAGTAAACATAAACAATATATAAGTTGAAAATAGCATCAGTATAGCTCTATGATTTATTGACCATGACCCCAAAACATATCACATGACTATAAGAAAAGTAAAAAATATAATAGATGCATAGATGATTTGATCCTATGAAAGGTTCAATGTTAGCATTAACTGTTTCAATCATGTAGAGAAAACAACAATGTAATAACAAAAAGTTTTCTTCAAATAGATAACAATGGTAGACATACTCTGTAACCGAAACAATAATCAAGTTTAATAAAATCGAATTTAATATTAAGATTATCTTTAGTTTCCAGCAATGTTTAGCACAAAAGTTTGTTTTTTTTAAATTTTGCTTCTAGCTTAAAGACTACTGTTCATTTTATTAATGGTAATACTATTGTTAATTCCATTCCAACTTTTCTCGTTCATGCATTTAACACATAAAACACTGTTTTTGAGAATCAATATTGAAGATGTTTACAAAGAACACAAAAACGTTCTGTGGGGGAAAACAATGTCTAAATACAATGTGAATTGGAACTGGACAAATTACGGGCTCAGGAATGTTTTCTATTCTTGTAATGAACAAGGGGTACAATGAACAACAATAGACATAAGAAACGGACAGACATCTATGGATGCAATCCTAAGCCTAGGCTTTCATCTGCTCCTCACCAAGTAACTAAAAAAGACAGAAGGGAGACAAGTTGATACAAGCTGATCATCTCTTCGTAACATTTACATTGGTAGAGGATTATTGTACCAGACAAAGCTCAAATTTTGTTTGAGAAATCATTGGCAATTCTTCAACTCAGAAATGCAACAGTAATCACCAGGAAATGTGGCCCTGCCAAAATATTTTGTTAACAGCAATGGGAAAAAAAAACAATTAAGTTCATGTATCAACTTACAAAGAGTACATGAATAGAACAAGGACAATTTTTATCCCTTTTTGAAACACAATGTAGACTTCCATTGTTCTTACATATCTTCAGACACATTTCATTTTCTTTTTAAATGCCTACAGTTTTGTAAAGAATTGAGAGGTCAATTTTTGGTTGTTTTTTTGTTTTTAACATTCCTTCAAGGATTGGGGCAGGCTTGTTTCCAGCTTGGAACTATTTTTACCACAATCCTAAGTACATACCACATGAACAGGCAGCCACATAGTCATGGAAGTAGATAGAATGGAATCTAATGGGCCATCTATCTAGAGTTGTGAATGTAGTTGCAGTATGTAATATAATGAGAACAGACCAATTGGGACATCAGAGCCTCAGGCCAGTTGCTATTTTTGTAAATGTAAGTTTTGGTTAAATAAAGTATTAATGAGTATTCCAATTGTCATTTATTCTTTCGCTATAATTATAATTTGTGTAATTTTAAAGTACTTGAAACCCAGACAAGTACCTGCCAACAAACCCAGAGCAAAAAAAAAAGATAATAATATGCATTGAAGAAAAAAATAAAAAATTAAATTTTGCTAAATTTTGTAAAATATCAATTTTTAATGTGTTCTTATATCTAGTGACAGTTATGATAAAAATGAATTACCCTAGTTAATGTATATTCAAAATGTGAACACAAGTAGGCACGGTGTGTCTAGATGTTTTACTTTTCAAGAACTAATTTAAAATCTATATGTAGACAATTATATAATTAAAAGAACCAATTTATTTAGAAATAGGTTTAGGACTATTGTACTTTATTACATTGCTATAGAATTATTTATACTATTATTATAAAGTACCTAATTATATTTTTTAAGAACTAATAAAAGTATGAAGTAGCCAATGGTATTTGTATTGATACTATTTGTACTAACTACTATACACAAGTGAGATACTATTGCACTCTGTGACATATACTACAGACACACTCCAGTTTAACAAGACACTTTAGTTTTAGTGAGCTCAACGATGGACCCTAGACACTACAGAGAAACTTGGAATTAACAGAATGACAGTAATATATATATATATATATATAAAGATGCAAAAGCTTATGTTCTTTTATGTTCAATACAAAATTATGAACGAGAAAAAAATGAAGCTTAATGTTTCAGTTAATTAAAAAGTTAAAAAATTATATTCAATCTTCAGAACCAGTCTACTATTTGATCTACTATTTGATTGATTATTTGATCTACTATTTAAACTCCTTGTATGACATCACTTAAGGGAAACAAGAATGTATACATTGCAAACATACCCAATTAGCATTAAAAAGAAACAAGATTTTCAAGTACATTTTTTATCTTAGTGGTACTATATTTAAACTAACAGACAAGGTTTTCATGTCACACAAGCAAACATTTCAGACATCTATCCTTTAATAGGCAATTTGAAAAGTAGATTTTAATACATTTCCTCTTCACATATGTTTGAATGTTTGTAGTGAAATAATGTTTATCTAGATATTCTGAATTCATTAATTGGATATTAATCAGTATAGTTAGTCACAATAAAAGTCACTTAAATCAAGGTTCTTTTAATCACATATAACTATTTATTTCTTAAAATCATTTTGAATCTTTTCTATTCAACAAAATTTCATTAATATAGAACTACACAAATATTTGTATGAGCAGTTTTTGCGTTTACTCAAGAACGCTCTAAAACTACAATCTACCCAAGACAGTTTAGAAATCAAATATCTACAAAA
Organism: Biomphalaria glabrata; assembly: GCF_947242115.1. Classification (NCBI taxonomy): domain Eukaryota; kingdom Metazoa; phylum Mollusca; class Gastropoda; family Planorbidae; genus Biomphalaria; species Biomphalaria glabrata. The sequence goes on from NC_074714.1 coordinate 49,679,620, forward strand.
TAAATAATACAAGGTGAAGGCTACTCCCAATAGTACAAAGCATGCAAATCTAGAAGGTTAAAAGGCAGCATGCAATCTGAATATACCAAACTTGAGGGGAATAAAAAGTACTAGAACAAAATCTTGACTACAATCAGAGGAATAGAAAATAATTGTTTCAGCATTTACAGAAATATAAAATTTTGATTTCATCATTTTTGTTTCATCAAAAAATAATTTTTTTTAAGATCCATTCCCTGTTTTTAATTTACTTACAGACTCTTTCTCAGGCTGCATGTTGTTCAAATGAAATATTTTGAATAGCCATAGTAACTGATGCATAGGAAACAAACTATCTACGGTGGAAATATTTATTTCTAATTTCAAGATTGAGCTGAAGATGACAGGGAAAGGGTTGGGGTTGGTGGAGTCAAAAAGGAAAGTTCCTAAATTCATGTGATTTCAAGATACATGGGGACTATGGTGGCTGAGTGGTAAAGCGTTTGGCTTTCACAGTGAAGGTCTTGGATTTGAATCCCTGTGAAGACTGAGATTTTCTATGTAGGGCACCCCTGATTCTAGCCAATTTTAATGGGTACCTGATATTAGGGAAAAAGTAAATGAGGTTGGTCATTGTGCTGGCCATGTGATCCCCTTGTTAACTGCGGGCCACAGAAACAGATGACCTTTACATCACCAGCCCCACAGACTGCTAGGTTTACTTTGCTGTTTCTTAACACAATTCTTTCTTTTGACCATTAGCCTAACAATATATTCACAAAGATTTGCTGTGAGAATATTCAAGAGTAAAGAAACCATTCAATATTTTAGGAAAATAGAGAAATAGAGTCACAAACTGAACAAATAAATACTTCAAGGGAATTTTGACACGTTTAACTAAATCTATGCTTGTGGATGTACAACTATTTCCATATGACACTTTGTATTTTTAAAAGTTGCTACCCCAAGTTGTGTCTCTTATAAGAAAACCTTTGAACCTGCAGTAGAGTTTATCAAAATTTTCTTAAAAACTGCATCATTAAATCTCCAAATTAGTTGCATGTAAACACATAATATTCAAATTATTGTACATTTAAGACTATGATCATCAACATTTGTAAAAGACTGCAGGTTAAATGTTTTAACTTTTGACAATGCCAACGTTGATTTGAATCTATTAAACTAAATAGATTTTTGGATTTATAAATTTTGATTTGTGTTGTGTAAAAAAAAGCATGCATTCTACTATAAATCAATATCAAATATTGATTTTTCTGATAAAAAGCAAAAATGTTATTGAAATTTAATCTGAAGAGGATAGAGAAATACAAATGAGCAAAATAAATAATACTATCGGAACGAGGAAAATAATTGCGGAGAGAAAGAGTTAAACAGACTTGTGCCAAAGTAAGTTGTTGAATTCTTCATGCTTGCATTGTTGCTTTCTCTGTTCTACAAAACATACTGGTCTCCAGTTGATGTTTCAAGTTTTAGGAAGGGAGTACCATTTACAAACTTCAATTATGTTTGTAGCTTTGCTGGCACATCATTTGGCATTTTATGTCAAGTTCAAAGTTGTAAAAACAAAAATTAGAGGCATGTCTTAAAATGTACAATGTACAAGCAATGTAGGTATTCATCTCAAATGGTCTGGCTGTATTAAGTTGACTTGCATCAAAAATCGTTGGCAATCATACAAAATTGACTATGAACACAAACATGACTAGCCATTTTAAGTTTTATCAGTTGAGTTGACTGGTCATACTTTAAAAACAAAAAAAAAGACATTTCTATTTCAGAACCGAAATACCACAAGTGATTTTTCTGTTAGTAGAGCAAAAATAACATTAGTATGAAACTTAACAATGAAAAGAAATGAAAGAGAGAAGTGAACTGACTCAGAAAAGAAACAATTCCAGATTGAGTTCCTGGACACATTTACTCTTCCTTTAGGTTCCAAGAAAATTTATCCTTTAAACTCAAGAAAGAAAACAAAACATTGGCATTCAGTGCATGATTTGGTTTATGCAGGCCAGCAATCAGTAGAGAATCAATTAGTTTCATGTCATGTGCAGCATCCATTTTTTTCAAACAATGCTCCTCATCATGCAGAAGTGGGAAGAGGGAGGGCGGGAGAATCTCTAACCCTAATCTCTAACCCCTTTTTACTTGCACACACACAATGAACATACAAAATACAGTCTATAAATAGATGCACAAGTGTCAGAAAGTGAACATCTGTGTTTGAGAGTAGACATGATGAATGGAAGTTTAACAAAAGGACAATGTCTACTTACAGAGAATGTTGCAATAAGGATGTCTATGTAACTGCCCAGCACAATGATAAAATCAAACACATTCCAGGCATCACCAAAATAGTTCTGTAAATAGAAACAAGCTAAATGTTAAAAAAAAAAAAAAACTTTTTAAAAGACAAAGCTTACGTTGAGTGTAGGGAAAATACCATTCAATCAACTCATCTATTAATATTGCAAAAAAAATTAATTACCACTAATTTTACCACTAATTGGTTAATTTTCGTATTGATTCAAAGTTGTCATAAAAAAATTAATAACTGCAAATTTCAACTTGATTTGAGAAAGGTTAGAAAAAAGTGTACAAGAATCTGCTCAAAAAGACAGAGTTAATATAAGCTTTGTAAAAGTCATAAAATTGTTTAAAAAATGTATCAACTTTCACTTGTAAAAAAATATTTGTTTGTAAAATGTTTCACATGTTTTGTATGTTGCTTCAGAGTTGAAGACAATCTACTTCCTAGTCCAACAATAATCTAAATAGTCCATAGACAGTATAAATTACTGGATTGATGTCACTAACAATAGAAACTAATGGCCTTTGTTAATTAGCTTAAGTAGTTGGCTCTAATTTTTTTGCAAATGTGAGTGAAATTAATCCATTTTGAAGTTAATTACATTAATTAACTGATGCTCAAAATAGAATCACAAGTTCAATGTACAAAAAAAGTATTATTATTATTATAATACCTTGAATCTAAATGCAGTCAATTTAAATATGAATTCCAAAGTGAAAACTCCAGTGAAGATCATATTCAAGTAATCCATGGCATTGCTATATTCTACTGGTTGGTTATAGTACTAGATACAAGAAAAAAAGAAAAGAATAGTGATATTTGATAATTAAAAAAAGTTCAATAAAAAAAGAGACGTATTTGTATGACCCACAGTTGATTATTGAAATGACAGTCTACGTATGAACAGGATGGAAAATGAAAGTGTTATATAGCCATAATAACAAACTAAGCATCACGTCTTTAAATCAACTACACCAGAATCACATTGAGAGAAATGTATTTTAATCTTCAAAAATATAAGTTCTTAAGGTTTGTAAAAAATGAGTTTTAAATCTGAAATGAATGCAATCAATTGTAAACTTGTATACATTTCTTGACTTTGTCGCTGATAGAAACAATGAACTATTCTTGACTGCTAACATAATGGCTATTTACAATTAAGATCTAATTCAAATTCAAACAGGATAATTTACCATAATTTTTTATCAAGTTATTTGTAACTGAAAAAACACACAGTGTTCCCACAAACCTTCATGGATAGAGTTAATGTATTCAACATGATCAGTACAAAGATACCATACTCAAAGCCTTGGGATGTGACAAACCACCAGATCTTATACTGCCATCTAGCTTTTGGAATGTAGCGGCAAATAGGTTTCACTTTCAAGGCAAACTCAATGCATTTACGCTGGGGAATAAAAACCAAGCTTGGGTGTAAAAAATTAAAGATTTATACAAAGCTGTTGCTTTTTTTTCATAGTAATTTTAGAAATGAAAAATACCAAGATATATAAAATATTGAAACTATCTTTAATTAGTAAAAATAACAAGCATGTAAACAAGACTCCTGTGAAGCATATGTTTATATAGAAAATACTTACATTTTAATACTTAGATTTTCTTAGTGTATTAGATCTAAGCATACAGAATAAAATAAAGTAAATCCATTGTCTTAATCTCTGACACTCTAGTTCTACTATATAAGCTTTTCTGTTATCAACTTTCTTTATCATTCAAGTGCTTGAAAGCAGTCGCAAAGGGTCAAAACAAGAAATATAAACATCCCCTCAAGAGCACCCTAAGGGAGTTTGGTATTAACACTCATGACTGGGAAATGCCAGCCCTTCATTGTTAATCATGGAGTGTTTTTCTTTTACAAGACATGAGGCAAAGAAGATAAGCATAAGCTAAGAACTAAGAGAAGTTTGAAAACTAAGAGAAGTTTGAAAACTAAGAACAAATGCAGCCTTGTGTGTGGTTGGCCTTTCAAGAATGGAATTAATAGCCATCTTTGAATTTGTAGGAAATTAGATAGTGCTCCTCTTCAATATGTCCAACCTTCATTATACTAAAATGATTACTGTTAGAAGTATGTTAGACTTGAAAGTTCATTTGGTTTACAACTGTGCAAAGTCACCTGTCTAGTAAAACAAAAAAGTTTCACTTTCAGACCTTGCAATTTATAGGGCAGATGATGTTTCAATGGCCAAGGGTTAACTGTCTGCTAGTTAATACATTTTAAAAGAATGACTTTCACTACTGACCAGCACATCACTGTTGAACTTAATTAGTTTTCAATGATGGACATAAACTTGACATTCAAAATCTAGAGAGACGAGGAGTGACCCCATTGTATTCTTTGATTACCTGATTTTTATCCAGCTCACAATTTTTATACTCCTGTTCTCCTTCATTCTGAAATGTCACGATCACAAAACCCACAAAGATGTTCATCATGAAGAAAGCTATAACGATGATGAAAATAAAGTAGAAGATGGCCATCGCAGGTTTGGAATTCTGAATAGGTCCTTTCCCTTCCTCATTAGAATCTATGGATGTGTACAGCAAGCTAGGGACAAAACAACAGAACTGTATCAGAGCAGTGAAGTTAAAAGTAGCAGACTACATTGCACTTGGATGTGTACAACAAGCTAGGGACAAAACAACAGAACTGTATCAGAGCAGTGAAGTTAAAAAGTTGCATTTACTACTTAACACATAGAGACTACATTGAATTGTAACCAAAGTGTTATATCATCTCGTCTTACTCTGGCCAGCCTTCAAACGTGGAGACTGTAAACAAAGTCAACATCCCATTTGTCACATCGTCAAAGTTGAAGTCATTCTTTTCCCACTTGCGGTCTTCAAGTTTTGGTTCTTTTATGTTGCCTGGTTCGTAGGTGATGAACTGACCCCTAAGAGAAATAATTAGAAAAATTTTTTAAATGACAAACGGCTTTTAAATGCTCGTTTCTTTTAAATTGGAAAGAAAATTTCAAGCATGGCTTTCAAAAACTAAGTCTATCCAATAATTATTTGAGACTAATGTTACTAGATCATTGTTTACTATAAAACACACACTCAGACCATCGTTTACAACAAAACACACACTCAGACCATTGTTTACTACAAAACACACACTCAGACCATTGTTTACTACAAAACACACACTCAGACCAGTTGCTTACTTGCATTCTTCCTCTGTCAGCTTTGATTCATCCGTGCACTTTGAGAACATACCCTGCAAGATAAAAATGGACACAATTAGAATAACAACAAATAAATAATTAGTCTAACTTTAATACACAACCCTATTTCCCCCTTTTTTTTTTGGTAGACCATGAACTATCTCTCAAAGTTGACTATATATTACATGATTAGATAGCTATCAAAGTCAAAAGCTTGTATTCTAAAATGTTAACACTGTTGCTAACTCTGGTGTATTTCTTTAAGAGTTGAAGCATTTGAATATTTGTTGATTAAAATCTCAGCACACACACATGAGCTATACAATGAAGTGATGCAGTATTGAGTAGATAGAAGTCTAAACCTTTCAAACTCAATCCGTAAAATAAGAACTTGAATCTGAACATTGACAAGAATGTGAAATCACAGTGATAATTATAAAGATAAATCCAGGGGCCTTGACTGATTCACCACTTAGCTATTACTAATACTCCCATTTGTGGTGTACAGAAAAAAAATCTGTTAGTACTAACTTACTAAGCAATTTTCACAATCAAATCCGCAGCTTTAAATTTAAAAAATTTACAAATTTGTCCCAATATGTTTTTTTGAAACTGACATATCAAAAAGTACAAGATTCCATTTTTAAGAACTGCTCTTTTTTTTATTGTGTATGTGAAGCTACTTTAGTTCAAACCTGCCCAAATGACCGAATGTATGAAAGCAACTCAAAAATAATCCAATATATACACTAACATTAAAAAAATAAATTTCCATTTCAGACACTGCGATCTATAGGGCAGAAGATGTTAAGGCCAATGATTAATGATCATGTTGTTATGTGGCTAGCACAATGTCCAACAGCCATTACTTTCCTAAACTAAAATAAAAAAAAACTCAGGTTCGGAAGCCATGCCCTTAATGACTCAGCCAGCGTGTCCCCCCACATTAACCCAAGTAAAAAGAAGAGCTTACCTTGAAGAGTTGCACCCCCATGACAGAGAACATGAAGTTGAGCAGAAATGTGACCAGCATGATGTTGTAGATAGTTTTCAGGGCCACAATCACACACTGGACGACATGCTGGGGAGCAGACAAGGAAAAGTTTGAACCTAAACAGTGAAGAGAACAAGCTAAAGACAGTATTGAAAAATCTTTTTTTTTTAAAAGTCCAACCAAATAATATTCATGTTTATCTCTAAAAGAGTTGATGTTAAGTTTTTTTTTTTTTTTAATAAAAAGATTTCCTAACATTTCATATTTTAAAAAAATCTTCATACCTTTAGCCCTTTGGCTCGATTGATTGCTCGAAGTGGCCTGAGCACACGTAACACTCTCAAAATTTTGACTACATTTAGTTTGTCTGATCTGTAAATACAGAAAAATAAGTTTGTACATTGAAAAAAAACAATGAACATGGGGATAATTTAAAAAAATATTTCTTAATTATTTAAATTCTACTACTTTCCCATTAGTATTCTGCTACTACTTGTGTTCTTTCACTATTTTTATACACAACTACTTACATTCCACTATTATGTGTACCTGACATATCAGTCACTTTTAACATTCTAACACTATTTATTTCAAATTATTAAAAAAATTATATTTTCCTCTTTAACTAAATATAACAGCACGACACTATTAACTGCAAATAAGAATGCATTTTAAATATTAATTTGAGAAGAAACATTTGTTAAGCAAACTATCTGTAAGCTTTGAACTTATCAAATAGTAAAACACAGGAGAATTATTTTTTTTTTACGCTTATTATCAAACCACAAACCTTATTGGGAAGGATATCAATGAGACGGCAACAACAGCTATATCTAAAATATTAAACATGTTGCGACAGAATGCTCCCTTGTGTAACATGAGGCCATCGGTGACCACCTGAGATGGGGACAAAAAAGTGAATTCATACTTCATAGAAAAACAAAACATGATGGAATCAAGCAGAACAAAAAACAATGAGCTCATGAAATATATTAAACCCATTGACCAAAGAATAACAACATTCAAGGAATTTTGATAGGTTACCTCAAAATAGCATAAAGTAGGAGGTTATCATTGAATGTACAAACAAAAAGTTAGCCACCAAGTTTAAAACAATACTTGCTCTGATAAATTGTATACCAGTGCAAGCAAGTAGTACATTCGTATGTACAGACATATACAGGCGCCTACTTCATAGAAGAGCATCTCACAGCCCTAAACATGGGCACTGCTATAAGTCACTCTTAGCTAATGTCCTGACACCTATTATTTATATAATGTTTGCTACCTATTCTGGCACCAGCTATTAATATAATATGATGTTTACTAACTAACTCAACATAATGACAACATGGAAGGTTGTGAATTACTTTGATAATGATTTCAATGGAGAAGATTGCAGTGAAGACATAGTCAAACTTGTTCAGGATCTCATTCCTTTCTGAGGTTGCATTCAGGGGATCCTCAGCTGCCAAGCTAGCACTAGAAATAAGGATGCAGACAAGGATGAAGTTTCCAAAGTAGGAGTGGTTGCAGATTCTGTGACAGATGATGCGGAATCTGAAACAAGATACACATTTTGTAATAATGATGGCAAGAAATTATTTAATATACTCCAAGGTTTTAATGATAGATTTAATTTGAAGCTGATGTACAAATGCTGGGGGTAATTACTAATAAAACAAAAAATGGCATACAAAAGAAACTATCAGATAATGTAAACATAAAATCAAAATTCATTGAATGTTACATAAAGTGAGTTGAAGCCCATGAACATTTTGATTTACTCAACATCAAGTGTTACTCATTGAAAGACTAACAAAAACAAAAAACAATTTCTTACTGTGTTCATTTTTATTAATTGGTATTGGCTAATGAATGGGTGTCTAAGTGTGCCTGATTGATTGTAATGTATAAAATGTTATCCTACAATAGAAACATTAATTAACATATTTTTATAATTTTAGGGTTAATGATGTTTGCAATCATCTTATACATGTGGCACGTTGCTAGCAGTCAACTGTGTCAAGGGACAATGAATGGACCACAGTATGCTGGTATGAGTTATCCACATGTAAATCACATGTGATATGGTTATAGGATCAGGACTGACATTTTCTGTGATTTTTCGAGAAGGCCATGATAAACCCTAGATAAAGACAGTGTGTCAGAGTCACAGAATCAGTCTGGCACTGTTAGTCCACAGTCAGTCTGGTATAGGGAAACCAGAATGAAGCTTTATGAGTCCAGAATGAGAGAGAGACCACTAGATTTGAGTTTGTCAGCATGGTTATGCACAGTGAAACATTTGCAGTTAGTGTATCATGCTGCCTATTGTACAGTTTTGGCTGCTAATTTATTGATCATCAAAGTATTAGATAATTTTTAATCCCATGTTGTCAAGTTCTTGAGGTAGTTGTTTCATGTTGAGCAGTGTTTGCAGAGAGCCTGATAGACAAAGTTGTAGCAAGAGTAAAAGACTTAAAACTGTTTCCTTACTTGTTTGTAGGAGAGAACAAAAACAGAGAAGAGAAAGGGGGAATGGGTTTTATCTTGGAGGATATGTGTAGCTCAGACATGCGTCTAGGTCGTGCTGATGAGGGCGCTTCATCATCCTCTTCATCTTCCTCTCCTTCCCCATCCTCAGTTCCAGTGCCCTCTGTTTCCTCTTCCTCCTCATCTGTTCCCTCATTTTCTTCTTCATCATCTGCAGCAACAATTCAAACTTATGCATTTATTTGAAATTAAAAATAAAACTAAAACTGATAACAATGAAATACAAAGGGGAACACAATTTTACTACTAATTTAATCTATAGTAGGAAATAAGATCAATATTTAAAATCAAGAAAAAATAAACTAAAAAAATATAATATGAAGATATTAATGGATCACTTTTGTGACTAAATTTCAAGTAGATCTGGGTATCTAAATCTGTATATAAACTAGATTTAAAAGATGTACTCCAAATCAATCATACTTTGTGATTCAAATTTATACACCAACGTTTATGAAGAAATGAAAACTAAATCTCTCTTATTTTTAGCCAAGCAAGACAACTACTTTAGGGCCCTAACAAATATGTACATACCTCTTAGTGGCACTTTATGACTGTTTCTGTACTCTCCAGATAAAGCGTGATCAGGGCTAAGGTCAAGACGGACATGATGGTCGCTATGAATACTGTCCTGCCTTTGTGACCTGAAATTGATAAACACGACTTCATCAGACATTTGAGTACTTAACTAAAATAAAACAAAATAATCTGAAATCACACATTAATAATAATAATAATTTCATTAATATCGCTCTGTTAACTAATATAGGACTGTGTGTGCCCCCATCAAAAACACAGAATCAACAGTTATATATTAGTTGTAGTGGAAAATCTTTTAAGAAAAAAAGGACAGAAATTGAGCCAGTTTAAGTCTGCAATGATAGTACAGTTAACTTTTTGTTTTTGTCTTGGTAAGGTCTTCAATAGATTTGATGTTCTTTTTTCTTCCTATTTTTTATAATGTCATAAACGGTTAACGGTAGGTTGCCAGATGCCAGTAGGTTGCCAGATGCCGTTAGGTTGCCAGATGGCATAAATCAAAGAAAGGGCAGTGGGAGTTTTACTACAGCCTTATCTCTTAACAATTTCCCATGTTTCAGAAACAGAAAATGTTTTATGTTTATGTCTGCAACTTGCCATTCTACAAGACGCAACAAAAACATCAACACTAAAACAAATATGTCAGGTAAACTGAATATTAATAATCACACAAAGACAATCAAGAATGTATCACAAATAAACAATGCAAGAAGCGCACAAGAGGCGAGACTTGCACATCAAAACATGCATGTGCCAAGTCATCATTGGATTAAAAAGTGTCAGACTCCCAAGGGTCAACTGTATGGATGATAGTACGACTTTGTTTTTTTCTTCATTTAATGACATTTTCATTTTGTTTGAATATTTGAGTGCAGAAGTCAGCATGCAAGTGTAAACATCTACATTTATAATCCACAAGCGTGGTCGAGAGGCTAAGAGCGCTTGAACTTGGCTTGGCTTGGCTACCTAGAAGGGGGCTCGAGGTTCGACACTAGACTCAGGCAGAGTTGTGTTTACTGAGCGCCTAAAAGCAGCACGGCAAAACAACTCCTAGACACTCCCCCCCCCCCCCCCCCACTGGTCCACAAATGAGATTGGACCAAAAGTGCTCTGAGCACACTATAAGCATGAAAGTAGCGCTATATAAAAGTAATTATAATAATACAGAGTAACTGCTAGTCCATCTGATTGCGTGTCTTTCTTTAAACAGTCCTTACTTACAACTATTTTTGCAAACATTTTATTATCCTCTTGTAATCCAACATCAGACAGAAAAACGTATTTGAACCCATAAGCAACAGAAATACTTTAAGAATACTATATCTCCTTGTTTTTTAATGGTGTAGATCAAACTAAATGCAGACCAGATGTTTACCTTCTGCTTCTGGAGCTTGGCTGTCTGCTCAAATGATTGGACTCTTTCTCTGCCGTCTCAGCATTATCATTACCATTCACATCAAGACCTTCCTCTTCTCCACCCTGTTGAACAAAACATACAGCAATTGTGCATTAGACAAAACAAAACATATTTTTCAAGTTGTTTATTATGTTAAATAAACAGCACAATCAGGAGTGTATCTTACAGACGTTACTTCAAAATAGAAGATAATTACATCCTACTCATTTCATTTTTCAATCTAGTCATGCATGTTGATCAGTGACTTAAACTCTGGTAAGTCGTTGGTTTTCCTGGCTGATTCAGGCAACCCATTCCATTCTCTAATGGCACTAGGGAAAAATGAGCACTGCATGAATTTGTCCTAGCATATGGAAAAAGAAATGTGCCTTTATCTTTGCATCTTTCTGGGTAGGTTTCGTTTTTCTATTTGTAAATTATGGTTCAGTGTTTCTATGTATTATTGCAACTTTACTTTTTATTCTTTTGTCCTGAAGTGTTTCTAAAGTTTTACTCATGGTGTTTCGATTTTCTTATATCTTAATCCTTATAAGAAATGGTATAAATTTTCTAATATTTATCTCAAAATAATTATTATTAGATAGAACAGATTCAGTAAAAAAAATATTTTACTGTAAAAAAACTTAAACCACAGTTAAAAACAGTTTTGAATCTCTGAAAAAAAAGTAAATTCAAAAACAGCAATTTGAAACCCAAGGCTTTCTGTGGCTATGTTTCAAAAATCTTTCTATTCAGGGAACTCTAAATCACTAGCAAGTGAAAACTCCATACCTCTTGCTCCTTGTTGGGACTTCTACTTTTTGACCTCCTGAGTGACCTTGTTCTTTCTTTCTCCTCTTTCTTCTCCTCCTCAATTTCTGTTAAACTCTGTGCATCAGCTAAATTATCCACAGCAATGGCCAAGAACACATTTAGGAGAATATCTTTTTGAAGTTAAGAAATATCAACAATTGACTGCAAAGGATTTTTTTTATAAAGATACAATTGGCAGATCTTGTCTAAATTTTGATTCCTAGATCTATTCAGTGGTGGGTCATTAAAAGGCATGCAAGCAAAGTCCTAGACAATGGCTAATATTCAAAGCCTTTTTCTGTCTAAAAATGGAGTTATTGCTAACAAGCTAATTAAGTGTTTTGGTATGTCTACTTTAGCATTACTTCCAAAACAAATTACAGTGTTAGCTGAAAGAAATTGTTTTGTTTGGTGAAAGGATACAGTTACCTACAATGTAGAGTACCACAAAATAAAGACAAACCATAACTTCAGGAGAACTGGTACCTCCGTAGGATCGTATTCCATTGTACATGACTACATTCCAATCCTCACCAGTTAAAATCTTAAAAAGAAAATTAAAAAAAAAAAATGAAAAATGCAAGAAACTTAAAGAAAAATTATAATTGCATATAGTGCTGACTCTCACTATTTAGTATTAAAAACATTTTTAAAAAATTCGGCTCACAATGTTTGTTTAAATGAAGTAAAAAAAACAACTTAGGTTTATTGACATTTACAACAAATGTTACACAAATTTCCACAAGAAGTTGGCTTAAAGTTTTACAAGCAATGCTTTGCTTTATAGGCATTACATTCTAAATTATATTTTGCAATATATACAACATAGAATATGCTACATTGACTTATGCATGTCTATTTTTTTTTAGAGAAAAAACTTTTGAAAAGGATATACAAAAAATCAATGAATCTTGTTACCTGAAATACAGTAAGCAGTGCAGGCCAAAAGGCATCAAAATTACTTCTTGGCTTGTCGCCATCGTCAAAATTGAACTTGCCTCCAAAGAGCTGCATTCCCAGTAGGGCAAAGATGACAATGAATAGAAAAAGCAGCAACAACAAACTGGCGATTGAGCGCATACTGTTCAAGAGTGAGGCCACCAAGTTTCTTAGTGAGGACCAGTATCTGAAATAAAGAGAAGAAAGAGTTTTTTTTTTATTCCATTCTGTTTTTTGAAAGTAACAGTTTAACATTTTCTTAGTGAATATCAGTATCTAAAAATATCAGTTTGAACTTTTTATTGTCTATTCTGTTTTTGAAAGTAACAGTTTAACATTTTCTTAGTAAGGATCAGTATCTAAGAATATCAGTTTGATCTTTTTATTGTCTATTCTGTTTTTCCAAGTAATAGTTTAACATTTTCTTAGTAAGGATCAGTATCTAAGAATATCAGTTTGATCTTTTTATTGTCCATTGTTTTATTGAATAATGTTTTAAAATAACCAATATGTAAGAAAAAAAAATACAAGACTTTATTTTTAAATTCTTTCTTTTGCATGCATTAATGTTTTAAAATTTTCATTTCATCTTATTTCATTGGATTTGTTAATATAGATGCTTAGAAGTTTTGTTTAGGTTCCAGCCTATTTCAAGTATAATAATAAAAAAAGATCAAGCTGTTCTAATAATAAAAAAAAAAGATAAAACAAATGGGTCACCTTGTGGCCTTGAATACCCTGAGAAGGCGAGCACATCTGAGCACAGAGATACCCAGAGGGGGAAAGACGTCGGTGTACATCAATATGACTTCCAGAATACTGCAGACCACCACAAAGCTGTCAAAGCGGTTGAAGAGGGACACAAAGTAGCCTTGAAAGCCCAGCGAGTACATCTTGACCACCATTTCAAATGTGAAGAGGACAACAAAGAAGAGATTGGCAATAGCTGTGAAATAAAGGCAACACAAGAGTTGGCAACACAAGAGTTGATAACAAGTTTGAAACTATCTACATGCTGTACAAATCATCAAATAGCTAGTCTTTCACATGAGCTATACATCAATTCTTTCACATGAGCTATACATCAATTCTTTCACATGAACTTAACATTAACTCTTTCACAAGAACTAAACATCAATTTTTTCACATTAAATTGTGATTAATTATTCCTGGTCTATTATTTAACTGTTTTAGGTACTTTGTAAAATAATCTACAGTTCTTAAAAAAAAAAATGTTGTCCAAACCTACAGTTTCAGACCTGAGGCTGACAGTTAGCAGACTTTGAATTCAGTTCTGAGACCTATATCACATGTTTAAGAAGCTATCCCTGGCCCACTAGCCATCTGATAAACTGTGCCACTTATTTCATTTATCAAATACATCGATTAGATTGCTATCCAAAGAAACAATTATTTAACTTCACAAGCTAAACTATTTATAATATTTGTTGAGCCCCGAAGCAATTTTGTTGCTTAACTTCAGTTCAACAATGCATACATTTCTTCTCAGCTCATTTAGAAACTTGGTCATGCTACACAGGTTTTTACCAATATTTAACTGCCCAAATATTCTTCAGTTCTAGCGGATTACAAAGTCATTACATCAAACATGTTATATTTGTTGGTAGACAGAAAAAATGAATCTAAAATAATTGTATAAAAAAGAAAACTGCACAGATTGGAATTGTTTCACAATGAGAAATAATGTTTAGATTAAATCAATAAAAAGAATAAGAAAAGCTGAATATGAACAAATTGGCTTTAAACTTTATTTTACTGAAATACAGAGATGTTTACTAGTTTTCTTCGTAACGAAAACAAAATTTAAAAACTTTTACCATAAGTAATAATTTTTTTTTTTTTTTTCAAGCTGCATTATCTAGAAATTGTGAAACTGAAAATGTGTATCTATAAAAATGTGTACCCTGAAAGTTGTCCAGCCATTCTGGTTGTCCATAATGCTCTGACGTCAAGACTATTGTGTTCAGAAAGACAAGCACAATCACAGCCCAGTAGAATGCTTGAGACTTGACAATTTTACGACAGAAGCGCCTGTACCTTCTGTTTAACTTCTGAAGATATAATCTAATGAAAAAAAAAAAAAAAAAACACCCACATGTATCTGTTATTTATAGTAGGATTAAAAACATGTATCTTGTATACATTACAAAAACAGTAGCTAACTATTACTTCATACATGCAAGATTTATTGTTTTTAGAATAATTTTATATGAACCAAACTTATTTGAATGCTAAAACCTACAGTCGTCTTTTACTCTTTGATTAATCTCTTTGTCTAAAACAGATCATACTTCTTCACAGTCTATGCCCTGTAATGCTTAACTAAAAGTGAAATAGCTCATTTTTAGGTTCCTGGCAGTATGAGCGTTTCAAGCTGCTGAACACCCCAATGGGATTTAATCCGACTGTGAACACAGTGTTATAGAGCAAACCTCCAGCAAGGATCTTTGTTTGGTGGAGCAACTAGAACAACAGCTACTGTTACATGGGAAGCAGTGTTAGAGGTGTCTGAGGAATGTTGGTTTATCCTCCAAGATCCAAGTTTTGGGAAAAAAAAAACAACTTATTTTCATTCCAACAAATATGAGCCACACAATTCATGAACACACACACACACAGACAGAGAGACACAGAGAGATAGACACACACACAAATATATATATAACACATTTACCTCTTTTGTTGAAACCACGTCTGCTGGATTTCAACAGTTTCTCCCTCTTCCACTTTCTCTTCTGAATCTATTTCACTGACAATTTTGGCTGAGGAGGCAAATGTAACAAGTCATTATCCACTTCTGGTTGACAAACATCAAACATGCTGCCTTAAGGTCACATGACAAAGTCAAGGAAATAAGATACAAAATAGAACTAGACATAAAATTAGAAACATACAAAATTAAGGATTAGTAAAAATTAAAGGACTTTCCAATGTTATAAAAATATTTCAGAAACTTTATTGAAAGTTGCTCAAACTGAAAAACTCTTTAACTATAAATATACAATAATATGAACAATGGAAATGTTATCATATATTTTATCCTATATTTATGAGAAGTCCACTTGCAAAAGAAAATTAATCAAATCAGAATAATAAAAGAAGAAAAAAAAAACCCAGCTTTTCTTGTAGTGTATAAATATATTGATGAGCCATGAGATTGTGTGTGTGAGACACCTGCCTATTCCTTCTATCTTTTGGTTTACTTCCAGCAAGACCTTATAATAGTCTTGTTTTTAAAGGATTATGAAAACAGAACTACCTCACAATGATTCATTCAATTAATCATTTCAATTTTTAAAAGCTCTGCTGCTTTCTGAGATGTTACCTCACATTACATAATTAAGTTTAATTTTTTTTAGATGGATTTTAATTTAGCCTGTACTTTTATTAAAACCAGATTTTTTATGATTTTTTTTTTTACCCTTATGTTAGAACAATCAACACAGAATTAATAAGTATTAATCATTATGAAGATGCTTCATTTTTTATGGACTAGCTTAGAAGTATATTTTACTTGATATATTGAGCAATGATAGAATAATCTAAGTTTTTTTTTATTAAGCCCAAATCCACATTTATATTATTACATATATATTATTACTTTTACTGGGCTTAGGAGTGGAGTCTTAGCCTAGCTCTTGGCATAGCAGTGGAGTCTTAGCCTAGTTCTGGGCTTAGAAGTGAAGTCTTAGCCTAGCTCTGGGCTTAGGAGTGGAATCTTAGCCTAGCTCTGGGCTTAGAAGTGGAGTCTTAGCCTAGCTCTGAGCTTAGAGATGGAGTCTCTAGCTCTGGGCTTAAGGGTGGAGTCTCTAATCTAGCTCTGGTCTTAGGAATGAAGTCATAGTCTAACTCTAGGCTTAGGGGTGGATTCTTTGTCTAGCTCTGCACTTTGATCTTGAGTCTCTAAAACTAATGAAGTCTTAGCCTAACTCTAGGCTTAGGGGTGGATTCTTTGTCTAGCTCTGCACTTTGATCTTGAGTCTCTAAAACTAATGAAGTCTTAGCCTAACTCTAGGCTTAGGGGTGGATTCTTTGTCTAGCTCTGCACTTTGATCTTGTCTCTAAAACTAAGAGCAGATGTAGGCCCTAGACGTTTTACATTTTTGCAGTCAGTCTACTAGCACAATATAACATCACAGCTGTGTGGCTACAAAATATTAATATTACCAAAGTTTATTTCAGTCTAGAACTATAAATAAAATAATTTAATGCTACATCTACAATCACCTAGTCAAGAACAATGATTGCTAACAGCCTGAAAAAGTCTAAGAGAACAACTCAATTATGTCACAAAATCGACACAGTACCTTGTGCTAGTGGATAAATTATATATTTTATGAGCAGGCCAGGCCTTATAATCACCAAGGCAACATGCTAGTAAGGTTTTTAACCTACAAGTACATTTGTTTTTTACCAAAGTTGAAAAAAAGAGCTAATCCTAAAAATGAAAACACATTATTTATTAGAGATTCTAATTTATATAGACAACAGGTAGTGGCTTGATATCTATACAAAACATTATATCAGACTAATATCAACAATCAACCTGATTAGATTGGGGAATACACAGCTCATTCTATGGCCATAGACGGGATCTGGTAGGTATGAGGAGAGGCATTGTAGACACAATGAGATATAGATTCATTCATGTTATAGTTTGTCCTAATAGTTTGACTAGGTGACATGACCTGCTGGTGTCAATAAAACTTTGCTAAAAAGTGGAACATAAATAGATCAGGGCAAGGAAACAAAACACTGATATTTTTTTCTTCTTCTAAAGCTCTTCATATCTGGTAAGTTGGGCAATCATAAAGTGAAGGGTTAATAAACAGATGAGATGGCAATGACTAAAAGAAAATAGGCCAATGTGATACATTTGACAATATTTTGTTGTCTTTGTCTAGTGACGGCACTTTAGTCAAAAAAGCCTTTGTTTTCTCTCACCTTTGGAAAACCTAAAATGTATTTCTACACAAGTAACTAAAAAGCCTGTTTTCATTTACTTTTGGAACCCCTTTCTGTATTATTTTGGGCCAATGCATCACCACTGGGTCTAAAAAAAGGCTAGTATTTTACATGCTGATAGGAAATTTCATTCCTTTTTTTTTTCAGGGTGGGGGTGGGGGATGGAGACAAAAGAAAAGAGCTAACAGACATTTTATTTTGATGAAACTATTGAACAGATCACCTGATGGAAGGCATAGTGATTAGTGATGACCAGCTTTGAACTATTCAAGTAAATGGGAAAAAAAATGTTTTAAAGTTTCTGATCTTTAGAGATATTTTTCCTTATATTTAAAGTAAAAATTGTGTGACCTTTCAATTAGACTTTCAGCAATATTTCTTTAAAGAATATCCTAAGAACTTCTTATTTTACAATATATGATTGTAATGCTGAAGATATTTATAGAAACAATGCTAGGTATTTGAAATATAGACAAAACTTTATGAATCAATGATAAGACATTATGACCCCTGCCTATAAGGGTAAACGAAAAAGGTAAACAAAGCCAAAATACAATCTCCCAAAATAGTATCCATTGATTTAACTTGTGTTGAGGTCCAAAATTTAAAAAAAAAATTCCTATTATGCCAGAAGCTGCACCTGTATGATATGTAAATGCAAAATGCGCCAACAGGCTTGAACCAAATGTTTGGAAAATATAGCAGGGAAAAAAAAATATTGGCAGCAGGCTGTGGTTGACAGGCTCTAGAGCTATGCCGATTGTAGAACATAGCAGTCAGTTTGTCAAGACATTTACAAATAAGTTTATTAAATGATGAGCATGACTTAAGTGGACAATTTCTTGAGGTATTTGACATGCAAAAGTATAATGAAGTCGCTGATGCTATTTATAACAGGCAAATGTAAACCTTGAAAGAAAGATGTTTGACTTGGATGGATGCTTGTTTCCTACTCCATCAAGTCCAAATTGAAATGGATGCATTTTTAATAAGGTTTCATTTAGTAATTACGGCCCACAGAACATTTTAAAATCAGGGTAAGAGGAATAACTTGGAAGATTTTTTTTTTGGAAATTGATTTCAGTGAATTTTTTAAATTTGTGAACATTTCAATATTTAATTATCAACCCAGGTGGATCCCTTCGTCATACTGTTTAAAATCTTCCTGACTTGCAACCCATCAAGTAGGCCATTATCTCATAGTGTTAAAACTTAGGTAGGCCTATATCTCTCATTTACATAAAGAAAGCTAGGACATCATTACTATGTTAGGTCAATAAAAAAAATAAAATTAAGTGACATTAATTCTTAGTTGCCCAGACAATATATCACATATTAGATGTAAAAAAATAATAGACTTGGCATTTTGGACAGGATACGAGCATCCAGAAATCACCTCACCAAGCATTCATTACAGTTCTGATAGCCTAAGATCCACTTCCAATGACTCATTGACCCAGTGCCTTAGATGTTTAAAGACGACCTGATGTACCCATTGAGTCAAAGAATGCAGCAAATATCTACTTGTATACCTACATCCATATACAGCGCTGAATCCAATAACTTACCAAATGAAAACTTCCAGCAAGCTTAAAATGAGTAAAGGAAAAAGAATGTCAATCAGGCTGACACCAACCTGAATGTTCAGTCTAATCACTGGTTGGCGCAGTCATGTCTATATATTTGGAGTCTCTAAAATATTAAGCAAAACAATTTTCCACCTGAAAACTTGAGATTTACTGATGAACTTAGCCAAAACAGGGAGTTAGTGACATGGATGTTAGTACAAGCATATATATTCAAACTCACACATTAAAATGTATGTAAAATCAAATATACACAAACAAAAATTGTAAGTCAAATGTCATAACAATAGCAATGTTAGTTTTTACAGAAAAGGAAATGTGTTCAGAAATCTTCAGAAAGCCCTGTTCTAGATGTAAAAACAACACACACAAGGTGCATGTATTTAAGTAAAGCAGTAGGTCTATAACTCTTATAGAATGAATATTAAATCTAATGAAGAATCGACTTACAGTGTCTTGGTGTAGCACCCTCTTCAGCCTCATCCTCTACTTCTGGGTCAATGTCCTCTAATGAAACAGAACAAGTACAACATTAGTTGAAATGATAGTTTAGATTTAGTTCAAAATAAAGTATTGATGAAACATAAGTTTACAAGGAAGAAACAGTGAACTACTACTACTGGGGGGAAGAAGAGGAAACCGTGCCTCAAATTCTGTTTGACTGCCCCAAACTTGCTGATCTCCGTCTCGACAGGTCTGGGAAACCCAAAATTCTCTACCTGTATGGCGACATTTATGCACTACGCAAGACAGCTGGGTTTCTGTCCAGGGCTTTTGCAAGAGAGGATTTGAGCCTCTCAGGCCCTCACTCAAATGGAGTTTGATGATGATGATGATGATTATATTTATGTTTACAGTGTTAAATCTCAAAACAAATATTCAGAAGGAATGTATATCCATTACAAAATAGTAACAATTTCAGCTTGTCTGTAAGGCAATTATTTTATATAGGTAACACTTAAGTTACTAGATTGAAATAGTTTTGATAAAGTTCATTTACGGTACAAAGTGATATGAGGTAAATATCAATTGTATCAAGGTAATTAAAAAAACAAACAGTATGGATCAATATATAGCACTATCTCCTATAAAATGAATAACTGTCATTTTTCCTTTATAGCCATTTATGATACATCCAATAAAAGCAAAAAGGAAACTGGCGACCCAAACGTTGCAGCACTTCAAGGACCACTTTTTAGTTTTGCTGTGTTATGACTTAAATATGGCATATTAGTGTGCCAGATGAAATGATGTCTTTGTATGGTAAAGATGGGGGTGGGGGGGTGGAGAGAGTCCTTACTTGTCAAGAAATGTTAAGGCTCCTCTGATAGTCAAATCTAATGCTTTGCCTTCATAATGTGGCTAAACCTAGCTGAAGCTTATTTAACTATTAGAGAAATGGCTAAACCTAAAGAAGCTTGATGAACTCTAAAGCAGTTGACTAGCAACTCTAAACCAATTTACTTAGTGAACACAGGGTGTCAGCTTCAATAATGCTACGTTTGAAGAGAGTGACTCAAACCTTTGAATCATAGTGAATAGTTGTCACATCCTCATTTGACATTCATTTTCAAACAGTAAGTACAACTATAATAATACTTCACTTCAGCATCACAGTGGGTAACGAAAAAAGGGTACTGCTCCAGTACCAAAGACGACTGACTTAAATTAAGTTTAGCAATTCTCACTTCCGCTTTCTACTCAGAGGTTTGCTCGTGTTTTCACTTTCTTGAATAACACTCAATGACAAACGAGGCTGTGACAATAATTGACTTATGCTGTCCTACCAAGTTGTTGCTTATTCATGTACTATTGGTCATCATTAGTTCTGGAGTGAAATGCATATAAAGAATTCTTTATGAGGATCAACCAAAACAAAGTAAATATTGTCATTATGAGTCATCTTTCTTCCTGTAAATATTGTCATTATGAGTCATCTTTCTTCCTGTAAATATTGTCATTATGAGTCATCTTTCTTCCTGTAAATATTGTCATTATGAGTCATCTTTCTTCCTGTAAATATTTTCATTATGAGTCATCTTTCTTCCTGTAAACATTGTCATTACAAGTCATCTTTCTTCCTATAATATTGTCATTACGAGTCATCTTTCTTCCTGTAAATATTGTCATTACAAATCATCTTTCTTCCTGTAAATATTGTCATTACAAGTCATCTATCTTCCTGTAAATATTGTCATTACAAGTCATCTATCTTCCTGTAAATATTGTTATTACAATTCATCTATCTTCCTGACTTGCCTGCCTGAGTGATCCAGTCTAAATAGCCTCTCAGATCTTCCTCTAACTGTTGCTTCTCTCTTAATTTTTGAAAGTCTCCTCTGGCTTTGGCTTTTTCTCTTTCTTTAGAAAACTCACTGAAAACAAAATGAAAAAAATAGTTAACTCTTAAACTTCTTCAGATGCTAATTCATTAATCAATGAATTATTGAAATCAATACACTCAACTCTTCCTGCACCAAAAGTTAGGTTTAAATAATAGTGGTAATGTTTCTGAAATAGTGAGGGATTTCTTCAATTTCATTTAAACAAAAAAAAATTTAAGCAATGACAGATGGTCGTCTCTCTCCAGAATAGGGCTTTAAATCACATCGACAATTGTTCTACGAGATGAAGCATAGTCTGAAGGAGGCCAATGATTAGGGTGAAGAGATAAAACCTAAAAAGACTGCCGCCAGACAATGACTTTGTCAGTATTAGATGTGACAAAATATGCAGGTCACAACTGGGTTTGCATAGTCATTGGAAATACTACCCTCATCTTTAATCTTCAGAATCGAAGATATTACCTTAATTATTATTTCATACTTTCAAAGTTTTTATTGGATACTGGATTCCCTATTTAAATGATAACAAAATATAGTGTGAAACAAAGTTATATATAAATATAGTGTAGAACTAAGTTATATATAAATATAGTGTAGAACTAAGTTATATATAAATATAGTGAAGAACTAAGTTATATATAAATATAGTGTAGAATTAAGTTATAAATAAATATAGCGTAGAACTAAATTATATCATATCACAGAGAAACAATTCCACATATAAGCTATATTTAGTTTGACACAACAGTTCAAATAGCTTAATGACCAAAGTAATTATTGTAATACTAGCATTCCCGTTTGGTTAAATGTGATACTCATATTTGCTTAGTAATAAATTTGGTCTATTGCGATAATAATAATGATAATAATAGAGTTAATTATTTTTCATTGTTTCAGATGAATAAAACTTCTCATTTTAAGTCTGATTACCATGTATTTTTCCCTTATGTTTAGTGGGGCTATTGTTGACAAGAAGACATTTGATGAAACATACAAACTCTACGAGATGAGAACTAGATCTGAATACTCACCCGCTGAGAACACCAAGTACAAGGTTAAGGACAAAGAATGAACCAATGATGATGAGGCTAACAAAATAGATCCATGGCCATTCAGAACCAAGAGAACGACTAACCTGCTCAACGAAAAAAAACACAAGCGTATTGTATACATCAAGGACATGACTTAAAACATTTTCAATGTGGTTTTCACTTCAAAAATAAAAATATGAAATTTTATCTAGTCCAATAAGATTAAAGATGGTTGGATTATAGCTTAAATAATATATTTTTTCACTAAAATAGTAAATACATATTTACATATAATATGGATATTTAATTTTTTTATATAAAAAAAAACCCTTTGCATCTATTTTCAAAAAAAAAATTAATTACAGGTGCCAAATTTTATCTTTGAGGAAAAAGAAATAGGAACATGTATTTTCTTTGTTTTAAAAATGGTATACATTTATGTGCATACAATAGACCTATGCATAAAATATGCATGTTAAATTTAAAACAGATAAGTGTGCTACCAAAAGTAGACGTTGCCCCAATTTCAAGCACAATATTATCAGTATAGAAATTGGATTTTTAAAAAGCCCTTTTTGTTTTCGGAATCTCAATAAGACATATGGACAGACAGCACTAAAATAGCTTTCTTCATTGTGAGTTGAAAAAAAAACAACTATCAAGAAAATGCACTTGAGAATTATACATCAAATATGTATATATATATATAAATATATAAAAGTAAGTTTTAGGTATTATATCTCATTTAAATATCTTTTATCAATTTAGAAAGCAAACTCACATCATACATAACAGTGGTCCAGCCCTCCATTGTTATACACTGGAAGACAGTCAACATGGCAAGACCAAAATTATCAAAATTTGTGATTCCAAAGTTGGGACCTTCATAGGTACCATTTAAATCGCAGTGTGCGCCTTCCTCACATGTGTAACCTTTCCCACAGATGCGTACACCTTCACCATATTCATATAACTCAGCTGAAAAATAAAAAGAATGTTTGAAGTTATTTGCATTCTTTAGATAGGTGCAGCAATAGAGTTAAGCAGTTTTTAATTTTTTGAATTCCCAACTTTAGCATGTTGACTATGAGATAGCAATCTTAGTCAGAAAAGGCTGCAGAAGACAAGTCCTAAGTTTAAAAAAAAAACAATGTGAACTGTATGGCTAAGTGGGATTCACTGCTTTGCAACCTAACAGAGGCTAGAGTTCGAATCTTGATGTAGACTAGGAGAATTGTTTGCTTAGCACCCAAAAGCAGCTTGGATATCTAGTCCAAGATGTCCCCTCCTCTCACATGTCCACAAAAGACAATGGACCAGACTGTAAAAAAGAAGAAGGGTTTTGGTGTCTTTGTAATGCCTCATATATGTTAAACTATTGTCAGCGTACATCTCCATCCAAGGCAAACATGGACAGTTAAAATAAAGCAAGAAGGAACTGATATAAAACCAAACATGAAAGTATACTTACTGGAATTTGGTTTGAGGCAGGCATTATGTAGATGCCCACAAAACAATTCAAGACCGATGATGGCATAGATGATGATGACAAAGATGACAAGTAGGGCTATATGTAACAAAGGAACCATGGCACGTAGAATGGAATTTAAAACCACTTGAAGACCTGTCAAGATAATATTTCATTCCCAATTGTTAGAGCATCAATTAAAAAATAATAATTTGAAAGTGAATAGGTTAAACCAGTGTCATTAAATGATATTAATGCCCTGAGAGTCAATGTCTTTAAATGGTACTGGTTCAACTTATTAACTTTTGTATGTTATTTTCTTTTTATAAAGAACATTAATTAAAGCTATATATTCTGCTAGAAGATATGAAGACAGTGTTGTCATGATTTGAAACAGAATTCAAGTTTCAATTTAAGTATCATAAGATATAAGGAAGACTTACTTGGGGCTCGAGACACCAGTCTTAAAGGCCTCAATACTCTGAATGCTCTTAGGGCTTTCACATCAAAACCCAATTTTTGATTCCAGGGGAGATAATTTAAAAGTATACTAATAATTCTGAAAAGAAAAGAAAGATGAAGAGCTATAGTATAAAGCTTTTGAAAAAGTAAAAATATATTGCATTCAATAGGACAAGCAGTTGACATACTGATTAAAAAATTATTGCCATCAACATTCATAAGTCACAGAGAAACAATGAAAAAAGCGTTGTCTATCTACAACATAATGGAATTACTGACAGCTATTTCAGGCACAATGCAGATGCCATTCCTTTTTAATGTAACACATTCTTATTCTTAAACAGACTCTTTAAGTTTTACATCCTAATCTTTGATCTTATCATAAGTTGCAGTTACTTAGTACTAATAGCTCATTTGCTAATGATAATAATGACAATATTGGTTTAAAAAAAAGAAATTTGAAGCATAACAATTAATCTTGTAGATTTTTGTAAAATATCAAATTTTCAGAGGGTCATTTTTATTTGTACATTTTTATCTTCACTCTTGGAAATAAACACAAGCAGGTCTTAGAGAGGAAGTGGAGATGGATTAGTCACACCCTTAGAAAAGATACCAGCCACAGAGCTAGGCAGGCCTTAGAGTGGAACCCCCAGGGAACAAGACTCAGAGGAAGACCAAAAAGAACATGGCGACGCAGTGTACTTGAAGAAGCTGAGAGGACCGGGAAGAGCTGGGAAACCATCAAAAAACTAGCAAGAGACCGTGGAGAGTGGCGTGTTTTTGTCAAGGCCCTATGTTCCATGAGGAACCAAAAGGAATGATGATGATGATGATTGTAGTTTTTGTGGAGGATAAGGACACTGCGGTAAATCTAGAGCTGTTACAAGCAGACACGTCTTTACCATTTTTGCATTTTTATTGACAAATACTTTAAATCTTACAGTTGGCAACTAAAATATGGATAAGAAATAATATTTTTTTTTTAAATAATAAATTTACAAGCACTCTCTTTCTTTCTTCTAAAATATGTGATGCTTTTAGATCTAAATATTATTATTCATTAGGAGATCTTTATTAAAGCTTTAAAAAGTGTAGGAACCTCCACAAAAATCCTGCCTCCACTTACGTAAATCCGGCCCTGGAGAAGGATAGTAAAATAGAGAAAGAAACAATGAAAGTTTGCTGGTAATTGGAAGTCAGTTGTTGAGATTCTTGGTTGCCAATCTATATCCCTAGCTTCATCCAGTCAATGAAGTCCATGGCTTTAGTTCTAGCCTAACAGTTTCTCAATAAATCTTTTATTTTACACAAAATTCAAATTCCCACTCCAGAGATCAAGCCAGACTAGCAGAAGTGTATTAAATCATTGGCTGTTTATTGCTCAGGATATACCAACATGGAAAGAGAAGGAATGGATTATGTATGTCTACATTCTTTCACTCACACACACACACACCAAGACAAACAGGTAGCAACCAGGCCACAGCCCACAGGTAAAAAGTGTTGCCAGACTAGAGAAGCTTAATATTCAGAGCAGGTTGTTTTTTGTTTTTACTAGCATGTCCTTTGAACTGACATTCATAGACATCCTAGACTTGGAGAAGTGTTTCTTGAATGCAGTTTGACCACATTGTCTTTCTACAAAGTTTTGATCTCATGACATTATCCAGCATTTATTTATTGTGACTGGAGAATAGTACACCCAACTGTCTATGATGTCACTGGTCAATGTTCTGACCTCACACAATCCTTAAGTAAACCCAATTGTCTATGATGTCACTGGTCAATGTTCTGAATTCACACTATTCATAAGTAAACCCAATTGTCTATGTCACTGGTCAATGTTCTGAACTCACACTATTCATAAGTAAACCCAGCTGTCTATGTCACTGGTCAATCTTATGACCACACACTATATCCAAAAGTAAACCCAGCTGTCCATGTCGCTGGTCAATGCTATGACCTCACACTATATCCATAAGTAAACCCAGCATTCTATGACGTGGTCAATGTTTATCTCTAAGATAATTTAGCTGTCAGCAGTGTGTTTGGAAGTGTTCACAATTTAACCCACCTCTGCCTGTAAATTAAACAAACACTGGGAGTGCCTCTAAAGGTACTTCTGTGGGCTTGTGTACATCCTAGTCCTGGAACCAAGTGGCTCACACACAACGTAAGAAAAGTTGTTCTTTTTTTTTAATCATAGAATTAGCGTTGTGAACCTAACAGAAGAGGTCACCGAGTCCCAAGATTGAAGCCATTCTCAAAGTGTAAACATAAGTAGCGGATGAATCTAAAATCAGACAAAATGATTTACAATCATTTACATTTTTTTTTGGTCTGTGTTACGAAGTAATATGAAACATTAAGAGGTCACTATGTATGATTATTCCTGTGCCGTGTACGACAATCAGCCCCTGATTTAAACTCTAATAGGCTGACCTCAATGATTGTGGTCTGGTACGGTGATCTCTCCGTTGAACAGTGGCGGCTACTCGAAGAGGTGACCCAAGGGCCAGGCGATATTAGCCTGCTTCTATGCACTTAAGAAAACGACACGTATAAATTCATCCCCCCCCCCTTTCCCCCTACGTTTATAGATGAATGTGTTATTTTTTATTTAAATATTTTTTTAATAAGTAGCAGTTTTTGTAAAAACGCAGTCTAAAGATGACAAAATCTATCAGACTTCGACACTGACCACAATCTAATTGGAGAAGTTTGTAAAAATTCTATAATCAGAGCGAATTCCGACTTTCTCCTTTACACTGTCCATTGTAACGGTACAAATTATGGTAGGCCCTATCTCTTTTAAAAATAACTGAAGGGAGTTTTGAAATCATTTTTTTAAATACCTTTCATACAATCGGCGATTCATAGTTTACTGTTATCAGGTGGTACCCAGCTTCATTATAACACACTCAGTGTCACACACTCACACACACCACACACACACAAAGCCACGTAACAAACAAACAAAACAAAACTCATAAAATATTCAACGTAATATAAACGGGAACTAGGAGGAAGTGTATAAATCAGAACAAGAATACCAAACGTGTTTATTTTTTTTTCCTACCATTAAACCACACCATTCAAACAGCAGATCGTCATTTCCTCCGTGGATCTATCTAGTTGTCAGCTGGGAAGGATCCAGTCGAAAGTCAGAGTGACCACACCAAGATCAAGGACAAGTCAACAGGGGGAAAAAAAGGGGAGGTAACGGAGAGTAAGTTATCTTGCTTTAAAAAAAGATGTGTTAGGAATCTGATGGGTGCTATATATATGTGTAAGCTTTTAGGGGAAATAAAACCGCAGCATTCCTTCCCACCAATCATTTGAATAGCGTCAAAAACGTAAGTACATCTATCAGAACAAGACCATGAATGTTTTTAGTTCTAAACCCACCGCGATGTAACTAAGTGTATCAAACTTGGAACAATTCATGACGCTTAGATAGATAACAGCAGGACCGGATCTAAGGAAAGGCAGGCAGGCTACTGCTCAGTGGCCGTACAGGATATGGGCCTCCACAAAATGTACAAGATTTACATTCGCAACGTGGCTCTCCAATAACAAAGTTTAGGGGGAGATAATGTAAACACAACAAAGAAACCTTGTTAGCAAGATCTCGGCTAAATCCATTCTCTTGGATAGCATAATCACTTAAATAACGCTAAATTGGTCGCGAATTTCCCTTCTAATAGCACACTCCATAACACACCCACCCTGATGTGGTCGATCTGAAGGATATGTGTTTTATCGGGGTTGACCGATATATACTATATACGCTGTACAACATCATAGCATATATAGAAGTTATATAATAATAATAAAACATACACAATCACGAAATGTTAATAATAAAATATTAAACTAAATATTCATATCTTGTCATTGAAAAACAACAACAACAACAGAACATGGCCTGTATGAGGATGGAGCACACGGCATCCATGTATTAGCCTAACGCTCTATCAACTTAGCTAACCAATCATACGCTACGAGCAAAAGTTTGGCTTGAAATAAATGATTCGATTTTTGACTTGTCCTTTCTGCCCACCATTGACTTGTGCCTTCTGCCCACCATTGACTTGTGCCTTCTGCCCACCATTGACTTGTGCCTTCTGCCCACCATTGACTTGTGCCTTCTGCCCACCATTAACTTGTGCCATCTGCCCACCATTGACTTGTGCCTTCTGCCCACCATTGACTTGTGCCTTCTGCCCACCATTGACTTGTGCCTTCTGCCCACCATTGACTTGTGCCTTCTGCCCACCATTGACTTGTGCCTTCTGCCCACCATTGACTTGTGCCTTCTGCCCACCATTGACTTGTGCCTTCTGCCCACCATTGACTTGTGCCTTCTGCCCACCATTAACTTGTGCCTTCTGCCTACCATTGACTTGTGCCTTCTGCCCACCATTGACTCGTGCCTTCTGCCCACCATTGACTTGTGCCTTCTGCCCACCATTGACTTGTGCCTTCTGCCCACCATTGACTCGTGCCTTCTGCCCACCATTGACTTGTGCCTTCTGCCCACCATTGACTTGTGCCTTCTGCCCACCATTGACTTGTGCCTTCTGCCCACCATTGACCTGTGCCTTCTGCCCACCATTGACTTGTGCCTTCTGCCCACCATTGACCTGTGCCTTTTGCCCACCATTGACCTGTGCCTTCTGCCCACCATTGACTTGTGCCTTCTGCCCACCATTGACTTGTGCCTTCTGCCCACCATTGACTTGTGCCTTCTGCCCACCAATGACTTCGTCGAAAGTTTCAGCTAATAAGTAGCAGGACTTGAACACGAACTATGATCGAATGCTTCACAAATTTTAAAATTGTTCTCTTCAGCAATAATCAAGAACCTGGACAATGGGGTGTCCCGTTCACAACCGAAAACTCCTGACCTTTTTACAGTTCATCAATAACGCATTCTGTAAAACTAACAGCAGTCTAAAGTTGTTTTCAAACCCTGGACTGACCTCTTAAAGCTTCAGTTCAATATGGGGCTAATGGCAAGATAAGGAGGCAGAGAAGAAAACTCAAGATTGCAGACGCGTTTTGTAGACCATTCGTCCAAGTTCCACAAGAGTTCAATGTAATAGGTACTATCAGGCATAAACAACACAACAGGAAGGGGGGAGCCTGGAATAACATTGGTTTGCTGAATATGTTAGACTCAACAGGAACCTATTTAGGAGAGAGAAAAGAAAAAAAGGCACCGGAAACAGAGAGAGCTCAGTGGACAGTGACAGAGTAGGCGAGTTACGTTAATCTACCCACCCCGCCTCCTTTATCTCCAATTGTTCCGCCCAGTCCCCATGTGGTATTAATAGAAAATCGAAAGGTCCAGTGACCTAAACTCTGAGGGGCCATTGTATCACTGCCAACGGCCATTATCCCCTCGTAATTAGAGGCCATACAGGTTCTTTCCAATGCTGTTTCTCGCAATCTCTCTCTCTCTTTCAACTCAGTATAGACAATAACCAATCAGGCCGTTGGCTGCCTGGTCGTGTGAAATGCGCTTTGGACTGTCGTCTCGTCTAGATGGTCCGGACTCGAACTCTCCATCCCGTCGCCGTGAGGTTTGGACTAGGATCGTAAAAATCTTCAATTCGGAATGAACGTCCGAACCATGTCAAACAAAACAAACAAAAGTAGTCTATCTAGGGTTCAGATTCAGTGTTCAGATTTGTTTTGTTTCATTAAATACTCTACAAACTAGTATTAATACTCTCCCATTATTGAGCCCATTACATTCACGGAACCATCTCATAAAACCATGCTTAAGTTACTAACGCCTTGTTTGAGCGTAGCTCACCACCCCCCTAAACACACACCACAAATACGCTAGCACACACACACACTACAGATGTCAAAAGGTCAATGGATGATAAAAGATGAAAGTGACTGACAAATTTCCGGTCAGCGTGATAGGCTCAACGATGATGTAGAGGTGACAAATCTCGCTACCTGTTGGCGTCAGTCCACTCATATTGAGTACAATGTATGCTGGTAGAGGTAACAAATCTCGCTACCTGTTGGCGTCAGTCCACTCATATTAAGTACAATGTATGCTGGTAGAGATGGCAAATCTCGCTGTTCTTTAGTTGGCCTCATTCTACTCTCATAGTGTACAAAGTATGCTAAGTACCATCACTGCTAGATAGAAATCATAGTATGCCGCTGTTGTCTGGTTACTTCTGTATTCTGATATACTTGAGTGATAACTTAAAGATCTCTGAGTACACCAGACACGGGCGAATCACAAAGCAATTGATGACTATATGCCAGTAACTAGATATCAAGCATGCCAACAAGTCTCCTACTGAATGACGAGCAATGTTTAGTGTCACAGCTGCAATACATAATCAGAGATTGATCCTAGTCTTTGTAGAAGGACATTAACGTCTTGAATTTTTGTTTGTTTTCCACGTTTCGGAATGTTTGTTGTTCAGATTAGAAGATAATTTCATCCCAGCCCAAAACTCCAGCAAGACGACGAGAGAGATGGGTTCAAACCCGGGGACCATCGAGACCATCCGAACGACAGTCCAGTGCGCATGCCAAACGAGCAGCTGTCACTTAATATTCTGCCATCCGACTGTTAATGGCATGATGACTTACAACTCCTCTATTTAGATTGCAAACTCTTCATGGATGGAAACTGAGTGGACATTGTGGACACTGGATGGGCATTTCAAAAACGTCTCTAACGATTTTCTTTGGAAACCAAATAACTACCTAGTTGGCCACACAGCGGACATTCTGGTTTGATCGTTGTCATTTTTTTTTTCAAAATATAATCATCTTAAAATTAAATTAGTCTTTTTTTTTTAACACGCACTCGGCTCAAATGTGTCTTAGTATTCAGTCAATTAATTGACTTGATCAACTTGATCAAACAATGCGTGAGGGAGAAATGACTATTTAAGGGGACTAAACCCAACAAGTTTAGCTATATCTGTGAATACTGAAGGATTAGTTTCACTTGTTGGTACAAAACAAAATCATTAATTACCAGTAATAATTGTATAATTGGTTACTATTTAAAAATTAATTCATGTCTTGTCTATGTCAATGAATAATTGTGCGAAGTTTCAACCTGATCCGAGAATGGGTGTGGGAGAAATAACCTGTGCACACTTTTTACCAGACAATGTGAGTTGATAAAAGCTTTGTAAAAATAACATATTTTGTGTTACTTGTTTTAAATATCGCGTTCACAGTCAGTATTTTGTTTGGTCGCGTTACTTCTAATGCATAACAAGATCTAGACGTGAAAAGATTTTTTTTTCACGTAACTGAATGTTATACACCTCCGAACTATCTTTTTCAGCGTAGTGTTACTGTTACTGCATGGTAACAAACAAGGTAGTGTGCGTGGGAGAATTGGTCCTAAAGAACAAAAAAAAAGTGCGAGAGTGCATTTTTTTTCCTTCCCGAAATGCAATATTCTTATCACGTGCCCAAAGAAATGCGCAGACGTAAGATGTCCGCGGTTTCCTAGGACGCACATCAACAGGAGTGAAAAGAAAACATTTAAATGCAATTCTGGCTTGGACTGGCATCGTGTTATTTCTGGTAGAGCACTGATGGGGGGTTTCTTTCAGACGACATGCTACAGGTTTAGGTAAGTTCAGGGAGTAAGGCCGTCAAAGTATAGGCTAAGCACTCGGTTCATTGTAAGGTTGATACTCTTGTTCAACGTTCTATACATGTAAATGAATACATATAAAGGGAGATCAAAACGGTTTGAACATACAGATACATATTTTCAAAATCAACTTATTCGCAGTAATCTGCTCTTTGTTAGGGTTTTAATATCAAGTATACACAGATAAACATTCTAGAATCTAGATCTATGTTATTTGCTATTGAAACATCTGTGGCATTTTACGTCTCGAGAGACGATCTTTTCCCTTCGCTCATTGAAAAAAAAAAAGATTAAGAATAAACCAGAAAAGATAGGCCAGCTTTGGGACTAGAACCCACGACATTCGCGTTATTAGCGCGACGCACTTATCAATTTAGAATATCTAGCCATTCTTCTATGAGGGAAATTCAACTTGAAATAATAGATTCAATTTTTCTTTCCTTTTTTTAAAATCAAACATTTATTAGTTAATAAGAGCAAAAAAAAATCGCTCTGTAAGATGTATTGTAAAAGAGTATAGAGGTATTTTTGTTTTATTGTGAAAACGAACGAAAAATATTTATCGAGCTTAAACGCTACGCCCCTGTCTATGATACGTGAGAGGGCATCAACTACCAACATCACCCTTAGAGGTATACCATTAGTCAAGAAAATCGAAACAAAATACAACCTCCCGTTTCCCTCTCTGCTGTTCTTCAACCCAACTCTAACAAAGTTTAGAAAAGCACAAAGGAAATACTACACGCACGTCGGATAACAACAATGACGTCATTTTGAAGTACTGTTTCTTTGTTGACGAGAGAGAGGAGGAAAATTAAAAAAAGCAACAACAGAAAAGTTGGTACAGGTTTCAATAAGCAAATATATTTGGGAAACTGTAGGCCTAAAGCAGATAAATAAATAGAAAATATGTAAATTTCATAAACCAGAAATCCAAAGCGTTTTTAAAATCTCTGTTTTAGTCTTGAAATAAAAGAGCTTCCGACACCTTCCCTAAAGGTGTTTGTCGCTGTGCTGTAAATGGGTTCACTAACACGTGACGCGACATCACCTTGAACAACTTATGCTTAATTTAGACAGAAACAATAATTTTAATATATACCGGCATTGTTTGTAGATCATTTCAATACCCCAGTCCTAATGGCATCCGCCCATGTCAACAAGTAGCTAATTAAAGCGCGTCATGACGAGCAGCTTAAACTAATGTTTCTGGCGCTAGCAACATTTTCATTCCGACATCTTGTATGTATTAATCCGCCTTAACAATGCACCAATGAACAGATCACATGATTATGTCATAGAACACAAAGTGCAGTAGATTAAAGTTAAGTGGACTATTGAGAGATTTTCATTGTATCGGTAGGGCAGGATTTGGGGGATTGAAATGGTCCTTAGGTTAGGTCAATAAGTCACATCTCCATCAAGTGGAGACCAAAGTAAAATTAAGAGTAGGCTACACATTTTGGTTGAAATAATGGTTTTGGAACTTTGTCCACTATATATAACCGATATAAAATGTTTAATTATTTATTATGTTTAATTATTATGTTTAATTATTATGTTTAATTATTGTGTTTAATTATTGTGTTTAATTATTATGTTTAATTATTATGTTTAATTATTATGTTTAATTATTATGTTTAATTATTATAAGTAGTTGCTCTTTTTATGAAATGATTCTGGGAATATTGCTATTTTATTAATTGAGTTGTAAATAAAACAGCCCAGCTCTAGCACTTTTTTTTACAAAGCTTATATATCAACTCACTCTTCTGGTAAAAAAGTTTGTACACGTCATTTCTCCCACACCCAGTCTCGGATTTAGCTGAAATTTGGCACAAATATTTCTTTTACCTGACAACACAAAAATCAATTTTAAAAAATTAACCAATTAGTTAATTAACTATTAGTTATTACTTATTTTGTTTGGTGTCTTGAACAAGGGAAAGAAATCGTACTTGACAGATGTGGTGGTATAAGTTGAATTAGCCCCCTTGAGGACTCGAGCTCCGAGTGAATTTTTTTTTTGTATGCATTTAAAAAACTATCATATAAGCATTCATAAAGATAACTCCTTCTTCCCTCCCCCTTTCACAACTGGTCCAGACAAGTGATAGGATCATAGCGCTTTGAGAAAGCTAAACAAACACAAATTCGTAAAATATTTCTAATCGCACAGATGTATCATGTCTAGGTCAATAATACATTTAATTACATGACTGATCCAAACTAATTGATACAACTACGCTTAATATAGTCTAAGATCTTTGTCTTTTAAAAGTATTTTTTTGTTTTTCTTGTCAATGTTCTGTTTTCAGATATAAAATTAGGTGAATGGTATGAAAGATTGGACTTGATCACCATAACACAGCATTTGTTAACCACTGTCAGTCCGGGGACAATATACTTTTTAGAAACGCCGCATGCTTCAACTCAACAAATCATCGAGTCAATGCAAGCGAGCCTTTACTGCTTCATAATGAACTGCGGGCTAAAGTTTCGCAGAACCGGATAGAATCGCGTCAACAAATGTGAGGGCCGGATATCCCCCCGCGGGTCGTAGGATGAGCAGCACTACGAATGGACGACACTTTTTACAACTTTAATAGAGGAAGAAAAAACAATGGAAAAAAATATTGAAATCAACTAAACAGAGAGAAGTCTCTAGGGAAACATCTTCTGATGCGTGTACTGTGCAGAGATCAATCAATGCCAAGCAGTAACTCTAGACTGCTGTTACCTCCACACATGCATTATCTGTTAACAGTTCAGTTCAGGAAGATTTGTAACATTTTAATGATGCACAACTTACAGACAAAGAAACCTGAACAGGGAGAACAAGAATTACATTGATGGATTTATTTCCCTTGCAAACAAAAACAATAAAAGTATGATTGAGGTAGTTCCATAGCAAAACAAAAACAATAAAAGTATGATTGAGGTAGTTCCATAGCAAAACAAAAACAATAAAAGTATGATTGAGGTAGTTCCATAGCAAAACAAAAACAATAAAAGTATGATTGAGGTAGTTCCATAGCAAAACAAAAACAATAAAAGTATGATTGAGGTAGTTCCAAAGCAAAACAAAAACAATAAAAATATGATTGAGATAGTTCCATAGCAAAACAAAAACAATTAAAGTATGATTGAGATAGTTCCATTGCAAAACAAAAACAATAAAAGAATGATTGAGATAGTTCCATTGCAAAACAAAACCAATCAAATTAAGGGGCTCATTAGTAAATTTGTGATTACTGACCTATAGTCACAAAGAATGTCTAAGTGTGATGTAACCAATGTGGTGTAACCAAAGTGTGCAGTAATCAAAGTGTGATGTAATTGAAGTGTCATGTAATCAAAGTGTGGTGTAATCCAAGCGTGTAGTAATCAAAGTGTGGTGTAATCCAAGCGTGTAGTAATCAAAGTGTGGTGTAATACAAATGTGTAGTAATCAAAGTGTGGTGTAATTAAGGTGTATAGTAATCAATGTGTGGTGTAATTAAGGTGTGTAGTAATCAAAGTGTGGTGTAATTAAGGTGTGTAGTAATCAAAGTGTGATGTAATTAAGGTGTGTAGTAATCAAAGTGTGGTGTA
This sequence comes from Biomphalaria glabrata, assembly GCF_947242115.1. Classification (NCBI taxonomy): domain Eukaryota; kingdom Metazoa; phylum Mollusca; class Gastropoda; family Planorbidae; genus Biomphalaria; species Biomphalaria glabrata. Next base: position 49,715,492 of record NC_074714.1, read on the forward strand.
ATTGAAGTGTCATATAATCAAAGTGTGATGTAATTAATGTGTGTAGTAATCAAAGTGTGGTGTAATTGAAGTGTGTAGTAATCAAAGTGTGGTATAATTTGTGTAGTAATCAAAGTTTCATGTAATCAAATTGTGGTGTAATTGAAGTGTGTAGTAATCAAAGAATCATGTAATCAAAGTGTGGTGTAATTGAAGTGTGGTGTAATCAAAGTGTCATGTAATCAAAGTGTGGTGTAATTGAAGTGTGTAGTAATCAAAGTGTCATGTAATCAAAGTGTGGTGCAATTGTAGTGTGTAGTAATCAAAGTGTGGTGTAATTGAAGTGTGTAGTAATCAAAGTGTCATGTAATCAAAGTGTGGTGTAATTGAAGTGTGTAGTAATCAAAGTGTGGTGTAATTGAAGTGTGTAGTAATCAAAGTGTCATGTAATCAAAGTGTGGTGTAATTGAAGTGTGTAGTAATCAAAGTGTCATGTAATCAAAGTGTGGTGTAATTGAAGTGTGTAGTAATCAAAGTGTCATGTAATCAAAGTGTGGTGTAATTGAAGTGTGTAGTAATCAAAGTGTCATGTAATCAAAGTATGGTGTAATTGAAGTGTGTAGTAATCAAAGTGTCATGTAATCAAAGTGTGGTGTAATTGAAGTGTGTAGTAATCAAAGTGTCATGTAATCAAAGTGTGGTGTAATTGAAGTGTGTAGTAATCAAAGTGTCATGTAATCAAAGTGTGGTGTAATTAAGGTGTGTAGTAATCAAAGTGTGATGTAATTAAGGTGTGTAGTAATCAAAGTGTGGTGTAATTGAAGTGTCATGTAATCAAAGTGTGATGTAATTAATGTGTGTAGTAATCAAAGTGTGGTGTAATTGAAGTGTGTAGTAATCAAAGTGTGGTATAATTTGTGTAGTAATCAAAGTTTCATGTAATCAAATTGTGGTGTAATTGAATTGTGTAGTAATCAAAGAATCATGTAATCAAAGTGTGGTGTAATTGAAGTGTGTAGTAATCAAAGTGTCATGTAATCAAAGTGTGGTGTAATTGAAGTGTGTAGTAATCAAAGTGTCATGTAATCAAAGTGTGGTGTAATTGAAGTGTGTAGTAATCAAAGTGTGGTGTAATTGAAGTGTGTAGTAATCAAAGTGTCATGTAATCAAAGTGTGGTGTAATTGAAGTGTGTAGTAATCAAAGTGTCATGTAATCAAAGTGTGGTATAATTGAAGTGTGTAGTAATCAAAGTGTCATGTAATCAAAGTGTGGTGTAATTGAAGTGTGTAGTAATCAAAGTGTCATGTAATCAAAGTGTGGTGTAATTGAAGTGTGTAGTAATCAAAGTGTGGTGTAGGCTAACCAATAAAGAGAATATCAAGTTATTGTCATTATGTACAAATAATCTTTCTCTGGCATTGCCAGGATCCAGATCTGTTAGCGGGAAGCTTGCAGCCCCCTACCAGTGTCCACTGGGGAATTGTCTCATTAAGGTGGAAGGTCTGCGGCAGCACCGTTTTTAATTAAGAATCTCATTAGGTATCTTTAGGGGTTTGAGAATGTCTGCGAGGTCACTTCTCAGCCATTCATTGAACGTGCGCCATTCTGTTACCCAGACGATGTTTAACATACCTCTACGCCACCCAAGGTGGCAGCGGCGAGTAGTTTTTTTTAATGCTAAATAGCCCTTGAGGCAGAGGCGTTTCAAAAAGTTAAATTCATTCAAGCAGTTATTTCAATACAAAGAACTTGTCTACTGCATTTTTCATAAACAGAAGTAGAAAGGGTTAATGTGAAATTCTTCTTTATTCTGTTGTTTCTAGATTACTTCTTTTCTAGTGATCATTCGTCAATATTTAAAAGAAGAAAATAAAATATATATTTAAAAAAAAATCGTAAACAAAGCATATATGAGGGAAGAACTGTACATTTACAACCTCATATCTAAATACTGTAAGATTTTTTTCCCGTTTTCTATATCAAACAAAAAAACAACAACAATGAATTAATTACCACTAATAATTTTTTTTTAATTAATTCATGTTTTGATATGGGCATTGAATAATTTGTGCAAAGTTTCAATTTGATACGAGAATGGGAAGGCGGGGGGGGGGGGGGGGATTCGTGACAGACATACGGACTGAGTTGATGTAAGCTCTGTGAAAAGAAAACAACAGCCCTCTTATCGTAGAGTCGTACCTCAATAATAATCTTCACCCTGGATAACTGCCGTGCGGCTTAAAGCGAAACACGCCGCGAACAGACCTGCGCACTTCTAAAAAAAACAAGTTAGCGGGGGGGGGGGGGGGGAGGGAGGGCCGGAGTACGAGAAAAATTATTGATTTTTGTTGGATGTCAACACGAGACTGTTGAAAGCAACATTGGTCATCTGGTGTTTCCTGGGCTGACATCGGTTGAAACTCTAAGCCGCTGAGTTCTGGTGCTAGTGTACCGACTCAGCCTCAACGACCCAACTATTTACTCCATCACTCGCCGAGATAACCAAAGTCTGGAAGGACAAGGAACAAGTGGATTCACAAAAGAGTCAGTGGATGGTTCATGAATTCATCCAGTTTACATGGAGAAAGTGGATTCTCAAAAAGTCAGTGGATGGTGGGCTGTCTGATGGTTCATGAATCCATCCAGTTTACGGCAGCAAAAAAAAATAATGTCTGTCACAGAAGGCCCTTAAGCCGAACCGAACACCCAGGCTCAAGGTATGATACAGGTTTCAACAAGTTACACACCTTTAGATAACAGAACCGGAACCATTGCTATTCGGAACACTGTGAATATCTTAATTATTTTTTCAATCAATAATTTGGTTCTTTATCAACATAAACCCCCCCCCTCCCAATTTTCCCATTCTGCTGGTTCTTCGGACTGTGGAACTTTTGGCATGCACACACCCTCGCAAGTAAAAAAAATAAATAAAAGGCTTCCTATTTATATTTAGCCTTCAGAAGCATTAAAATAAACTGAATTTAATAAAGCAGCCTTACCCCTATACCGTCCCATTGGCCATTCATTAAAAGCACCGTGTAAAAGACCGCCCACAGGACTGTCCTCTTACTGAATCTTTCTAACAAAAAATGTACAAAATGATAGTAATACTTCTCAAACAATAGTAGTCTTTATGAATGCAGTGTCGGCACAATTGAGGGACAAACTAAAGCATGAGTCGCCATTATATCCTTTGTAATGCTTTTGTTTAAGGACAACACAATGAAAAGGTAATTTTTTGTTTAAAGTTAATCTTGTTGTTCTTCCTAACGTCCATTGTGGGGAGCCTGCTCTAGAACTGAATAGTCTCAATAGACATTAAATAGACCGATTGCCAAATCATGCTTACTACAGTAGACACTCAATTCTAATCATTAACAGAGATAGTAATCGATATACTTGCAGATGTAAACAACATTTACCGCTGGTTTCCCCATGCTGTGGAGGCGCGGTGGCTGAGTAGTAAAACGCTTGGCCTCCGAACAGAGGGCCCTTGGTTTGACTCCTGAAGAAGAATCGATATTTATGATTTCGGGATCATTACGCCGCTAAGTCCATTCAGCTCTAACCTGACATTAGGAAAAAGTGAAGGCGGTTGGTCGTTGTGCTGACCACACGACAGCCCCGTTAACCGTGGGCCACAGAAACAGATGACCTTTACAACATCTGCCCTATAGACCACAAGGTCTGAAATGGGGAACTATACTTTTTACTTCCCCCCCCCCCCATGCTCTAAAAGGTGGTGGTACTTTGGACCTTTTGACTTCGGAACCTTTCGTAAACCAATGCTAATTACGACATTGGCGCAGCAGTACAGTGAACGCATTGCCTCACCCTCCCCTAGAACTTGATCAATACCAGCAGAGTCTTGCTTTAGAATTACTGTGTATCGAACCTCAACAAACTAACCCTACTCACCCCTCTGACGCACACCCCCTTTCCCCTAAGTAGGACAACTTCTGTTACATTCTCAGAAATACGAGACGCCACAGGAGCATGTTTCTGCTCAAGATTTGATGTGAACCCCCCCCCCCCCCCAAAAAAAAAACAACAAAAAAACACCACCACCAGTTTGGAAGTGCCGAAACACGACAGCAAAGACAATGGCGATAAAGAAATGCATGATCCTCATTCGAAAACCCACTGCGATCCATCACTAATGTATACGAGCACGCAGTGTTACGGGGGATGTGTGGTGCAGCTTATGCAAAGCATTGGAAATCTGCACCAAGATTTCTAAACATTATTTCTGACGAATGACAGCCTTTCAAATAGTAGAGCATATAAATGTTTTCTAGTTCATATTGTCCATTCCGAACTCAGTGCTCTTCACCTATCAGTCTGTTGGACCGTTGGGGCACCACACAAGATGTGTTTACCGTCTTTTATTTATTTCAATTCATCTTATTAGCTTGCGAACGCTTCATGGAATGGGCGGATACAGAGGGTTATTGCGAAAACGGCTCTAAGAATTTTTTAGAAATTTGTTTATGTAAATCTTTAGGAGAAAAAACAACAACTAGCTAATGGCCACAAAGTGAGTACTCTGGCTTGACCGTTATAATTTGAAAATATTGTCATGTTAAAATATTGAAGCTATTTTGAACACACTTTCAGCGGGTATTCCCGCAGTGGACAGTTTCTTGGTATTCAGTAAAGAGTTCAATGAATAAACCAGACGTACATGGACATTTAGCGCGCCGTCTTACGTAGAAATAATCTGGACTGTGTATCAAAGATTGGCCTCTTTAGTCTCACAAGTTGCAAAGGGAAGAAATCGTTCCTCGAGAAGTAAAATGCCACAGACTAGAAGAAATTGATTGTACACGCTCACTAGAAAGACCCCTTGCTATATTGAAGAAGGACAAGAATGGAGCAGAAGGAACAATTATAGACCGCCATCAGCTTCATAAAAGGAGGAATTGATTTAAAACAACAACAACCTTTTTATACACTACAAGTATTCTACAATTTGTAAAAAAAAATTTTCTTCACTTTTTTTTTGTCAAAACCAAACGAGACCGGACAGAGCAAACAACTGGACAGACAAGTGACAGTCAAACGTGTTGAATACTACAAACTAGGGGTTCAAAGATAGGGTCCGCTAATAGAATTCGGTCAAGCATGAACAGGACGATTGATCCTTAATTTCAACTGAAGGGATCTGGACATGTCTCGTTCCTCAATGAATCGAAAATGTTGAGGGACAGGCTGGTTTCACTGATGTCAAGGTCACACTCACACACACACAGACTAAACAGATGTCAACGTCGATTAGAATATAAATGAGAGTTCTATCAACAGATTTCACTGAGCCACTGGTGAGAATGAGAGATTGGAAGAAGGAAAAAAAAGGGGGGAAGTGGGTGAGGATTAAGGGGAAAAAAATGTCTGGCTTCTATCCACACCATTGCCCAGCTAGACGTTTCCACTAACCATCTAATATTGATTAGGTTATCCCCCGCAGTCCGTTGGTCACTTATGCAATCATACGGACAGAGCTTTCAAAGCACTTTTCTTTCCTTGAGACAGAACCAAAAAAAAAAATTAATGCTTAATGATATCGGGACAACAGAACAAAACAAAAAAAGTTATTCATTGTGTTTAGAAGCTTGTCAAGCGTTTTTTTTCCCCATACGAAATGTGTTTCACTTCAAAAGAAGCACATACGCGAATACTAAATGACAACAAGAGTACAAAAACAGATCAAACCAAACTGGGTTTTAAAACTTAACATATGAGGATACTGGCAGGCAAGGGCGGACTGGGTGTTGAGATCGAACAAGACGCTCAGAGGGTCACTGCATATTATACAAATTAATTAAACATTTTAATACGTGCCGTAATGACATCCATGCGGCTCTTTTGGTGGCCCTACCGACTATTTGCTTGAATGCCCATAAGGCCAGTCCGCCCCCAGCGGGCAGGTTTGGCCGTAAAAATGACATTAGACCTCGAAGGTCTCTTCATAGGCGTTCTATGTACGTGGATGTCTTGTCGACTATTTCTTGGGTTCCTTTTTGATCCACCAACTGTTTCCTTTCGCGGACATGTCTTTGTTGAGCACTCTCCTAGAAGTTGTACAGGAACATAAGAATTGGGCCATTTCCGGTCACTGAAATTTGAGTTTCAGATCTGCTGCGATAAATTTACATTTTAAAATAAGTGTGCACGGAGTAGGGAGCAGCCTATATTCTTGGATTCATACAATCAATTAACCTAATCATGTACAGAAACTGTATCTTAATATTTGACCAAATTACTAACTATTTCATTAAGTTTATCTTTTTTTTTCTCCTCAAGGCAGTATCGTATCTATTTCAATTTGTTTTGAGCATTTAAAAACTTGAGTCGTCTTTTGAGTTTCAAATGAATGTAAATCCAATAATCTAGTCAATGCCTACCTACGACCGCGAGAACTATATCATGCCAGTAAAGCAATGCTATTTAGCCCCTCGTAACTTAACGGCAAACAGTCAATAAAGAAGCCGCAGCGATTCCATTTGAACAAGACGAATTTCAGTTGTGAAGCGCGCCGAGATATGTTTCAGAATAATATGTTACTCTAAAGTGATCAAGCAAAATAAAAAAAAATAAACTTTTAAAAGCAAAACTGATTAGAGGGGAAGAACTCCACGTTTACAAATATATATCTCAATAATGTTGAATTTATTTCCCCTTTTTCTATAACAAAAATGAAATGACATTGGTTAATTTTTTTAAATTGATTTTTATTTAAATTATTGTGTAAAGTTTCAACTTGATGCTAGAATGGTGTGTGAGAAATGACGCGTTTAAAATTTGTACCTGAGATGAACTCCAATTGATGGCAAGGCTGGAGGGATCGGTCCTCCCGTAGAGCCTTATCGAGAAGCTCTGCTCTTAGGCGTAGTGCCTTTAAGCTCCCATACAGGTCAAGTGACTCTGCAGACAAACTACCCCGCAGCTCTCGGAACTGCGGACCCTCTTGCAAGAGATGCGCCACTGTTTCCACCGACTCTCCACAGTGTGGGCAACGGGCATCAAAACTTGGCCTAAAATCTGTACCAGACAGAGTGAGTTCATATAACCTTTGTAAAAAGGATGGGTACAGTCCATATTTGAAACCAGGTACAACTTCCGATTGTACAATACGTCTTTTTCGTGGCCATCCGATGAGAGAGAGAGAGCACATGAATTCAATCAGTATTACAAAAATGGTTTCTTGGAAATGTCTTTTTTTTTGTTTCTCGCGTTCTCTTAAAGGGCCGACATAGACATTGAGAGAAAACAAAAATTGAATTATTCATGATAATCGAAACAAACAAGACTGTTTTCAGAGTCCCATGTGTAAGTGGCCAGTGAATGGAAGAGCAGTTGGAGCCTACGCGTGGATAAAAGATGCATTACAGCCATTCTAAGAGCAACGTTCAGCATCGCAAGAGGAATTCAACTTGACTTCAAGTGGTTTAAAGACTCACAATAGAATAAAAGCGTGGGTTTTTTCTTTTTTTCTAATTTACAAGTAAATTTTTTAAATATGTCTGGTGTTTATTGGGGGTGGGGGGTAGAAAACAAAACTGATTGAATATGGGTTAGTGGTTGTGCTGACCACATTTATTTCCCCATACAACAATAAGCAAAATAAAAAAAACAAGAAAAATTATAAAATTATTTTAAAAAAAAAAAAAACGAAGCTTATGCCTAATATAAGGGAAGGAATCGCAAAATCACTGCAATATCTCTCAATACTACAATATCTGATTAATTGACTAATAAGTCAATTTTTTTTATTATTGATTTATGTACTGCCTTGAAGGTTTCAATGTGATCCGAGAATGGGAAGTGAGAGAGATAACCCGTACAAGATTCCACCCAGATAGACAGACGGAATGAGTTTGGTTTTACCTTTGTAAAAAGGGAAATACCCTGGACGCCCTGACGGCAGCTGTAAAGATGCTGCTGACCAAAGTAGCCAATGAGGTTCAAGATGAAACGTTATAAGTACCTCCTATAGTAACTATAGTATCACCTTTTTGTATATGGGAGCTCTAGCACAGTCTCTTGAACTACGGCTACATAAAGTAGAGAAATAATGTGTTTTATAATAGGTGTAGACATGTAGCGTAGTTTGTGGCCTGTATATTTTATTAGCTATGTTAATTGAGAGACTGTCTTGCCCAATAAATATTTATTGCCTCTAACCTGTAAAGTGATACTAAAAGATGCTGATCGTGTCCTTAAATCCTGCAATCTTTATTAACCCTTAACGTGCTGAGCATTTTATTTTTACAAGGGTGCCTACAAAACGGAATTGCAATTCTAGTGTTTAGAGTTTAGGGGCTAAGCTACCACACGCATCTAAAGGGTTAAGAGACCCAATCGAGATACTGGCCCCACGAAAGCAAACTGCGCAGTTCATCTCATCTATAGGACTGCTTATCTCAACCCTTCAATAGTGATAATTAATACGAGAGTAAAAAAAAAAAAAAAAAAGAAAATGGCTTCTCAAGAATTGTCTCAAACACTGTTAAATCTTTGTTAAATGAAGCTTCAGCTTTCTTTAGTAAATTAGCTTGTATCACATCCCTATTTAGCAAGCTCGTGTCCGACATTCGTTATTTGCAGAAAACATTTAAACTTTCCTTTAAAAATCAGTGAATCTTAAGATAGTTTAGAAATGTTTTAAAAACATTCTGATCTAAATCTAAATGAAACGTATCGCTTCTAACTATAGTTTTAAACTCACAAGCCCCCCACTGTCTGCTATTGATTCTACCCTGTGAAAACTGCTGACAGAACACTCCGTAACTTGCTGTACACTAGTCTTTCTAAAGATATGTACTCTATATCACACTACTCAAGGACATGAACAAATAGATCTAGTCAAGTTACAAAAACTAAATGATTCTGAGTCAGAAATACACTGACTACCTATCACTCTGCCGTTACCGTATCGAATAGTATAGATCCTCTTATAAATAAAGAATTCTATTCATATATTCATGTATTTACTTTTGTATATCGAAACTTTTTTTGTGGACCCGTTGGGGAAAGGGGGGGGGGGGAAGAAGGTTTCCGTGCTGCCTTTTGACGCTCGGCAAACACAACTGAGTACGAGTCGGGATTCGACTTCGAACCTCCTTGATAAAGGGGAATGTTATCTTATCTTATATAATACAGACATTAATGCAAAGAAACTTTCCCCCTCAGCTACACCGCCAAATGTGATTTGAAATGGCTACAACAGTCTGGACAAGTTTTCGTGTAAGTATTTCTAATCTCTACTATCTATACCTTTGAAATTATCGTTTACATTTAGCCTACGTTAAAAAAAAATGTTTTCTGTTTAGGCCTAACCCTAACCTGAGCTTATAAACAGTAGAATAACCAGTAGTATAGACTATAATTGACATATTGTGCTTTGGTTTTAAACGTTTAAAAAATCTTTCCTCGGCATTTGTTTCTTTAAAAAAAAAAAGCATTTAGTTTGTCGTCATTCACAACGCTTGCTAGGAAGTACTCTTATCTAAGCGCCGGGGGCCTTCTCTCGCGAGTTACTTGTGATGGAACTAGAAGAGTCCCAAAAATTCCTGCCACCATCGCCACCCACTAAAAATGCCTTCCAGCAGTGCCAGAGATAACCTAGCCACCACGTGACTCGCTTAGCTTAGGAACGCGGCTCGATGCCAGAAGGAGGCCAGAGATCATTAAGTAAATTTGTCAAGACTAGAATCACTGTCTCATTAAGGTATCAGTGCGAGGCGAGACACAAGAGAAGGCACACACGGATGGCCGTCAACAGATTGATTGTTGAGATCTGAGGAGATTTAGTATGAGTGGACATCGCGAGGCCAAGGGACGAACACAGTCCAAAGATGACAAATAGTAAAACGTATGCCGAATAAAGAGGCTTCAACCAAAGAGAGCTTGTGACTTTTTAAACCAGTTCTGCTAGACACTGATTGATGTGGGAGATTTGTTCAATATGTGCACACAACTCCAATCCACTAAGTATGATAGAAACCAGTATGTATCCCCCAAACAAAATACTTACTCCAAAGAAAGCGTTTAAGGCAGGGCCTACACGAAGTTTATTTACCTGGGAAAGCTAGGTGTCTAGGAATTATTTCCGTCCGCGAAATCTAAATTTCTGATTTATAATGTAAACTTGGCAAGACCTAGCTAATTCAACAGTAACGCCTTGACCATAATGAATTGTCAACTGTCGGAAAAGTTAACATAAAGGTAAGTTACCGATGGTCAAATGTTAGTACAGTGGTACCAGCAGGGTTAGATATTCGCTTGATACCCAATAGCCCCGTCCCCACGTTGGTAGAGAATCCCATCTGAACAGATTTATGAAGGGTTACTCTGTGCATGTAAATGTGTTTTTGATTTAAAGTCAACTCATTGACAGCGCGTGTGTTACAATGTTACAATGTCATAGTTTGGCTAAATCAACTCATCAATGTTTGTGTATCGTTAGATATTGTGAGACACTGGCCTCTGGTCAACAAGGATTCTCCAATGTATTGTACAGTTAGGATTAAGACTTCAGTTGCCGTGCATTTGATGGCGTTTCTAATACGTAAAAAAAAATCTCCATTTCAGAATTTCAATTTGAAACATTTTATAAGTGACAGTGTTTTTGTTTTTTATTTATTTCTATCCGGTTATCTACCACAGCTGACTCTTTCGCAACTTTAAAGCCATCTTTCGGTCCTATGATGGCTTTCTCCCACTCGGCACTATGCCCTCTAAGAATATTTTGAAAGGCCCTTTTGTTCTTATTACGTGCTATACTGTTTATACTGGTCGTTGCTGAGCTAATTAAAACAATTAATTATCTTTGATATTAATACTAGTCATAATGGCGAAAAAAAAGAGGGGGGGGAAGACTTTCTAAATGTCTGGTGAAACTGTAAGATAGGCGGCGGTAAACATATTAATGGCCATTTTTAAAGACAAAGTAGCGATAACCATTACAACTCTATGAAGAAGGCACATTTTGTCATCAATTAGTTCTAGAGGCTTTGAGCCAGGGCCGAGAGAAATGTTCGTCTTCAATTCACACAGCAAAGAAAATGACCTTAAATACTTTACGAAATGGTTGCAAGCTCCCGAGCAGTAATTCCCCCGAAGATCCCCATTAATATCAGACTATCAGATAAGAATGGCCACTATTTACTAGATATTCACTATTCACTAGATATTCACTATTCACTAGATACAAAAGGAAAAAAAAAAGTCGAGAGTAAAATTACTCACTAGAAATATCGACACGTACGATGGAGGCATTAACCCATTATCAGGCGAGATAAGGAAGTGATTGAATCAGCAACAGTACAGAATCAGTCGTTAGATTCTATCAGCAACGTCGTTACCACTGTTACATCGTCGACCATAAAAGCAATAAATGTTTTCTTCCCTGCAGTGGATTTGTCCAAAGAGCAAAGCTGTCTGACTGGATCTGTAAGTCTGTTGAGTTGCACTGTAGGTTTATGTTCCGGATCTAATCATAGACTGTTTTCCCCCGGAAGCTGTGTGTATGTGTGTGTTGGTAAAAGAAGGAGAAAAAAAAAGGGGGGGGGGAGTATTTATAAATGCTGTGCAATTATTTATTCAATATGGCAGTCAATACTAAATAATGGGACAATGATAATTAAGTTTATAGTGTTACTATAGAAAAGTCAAAGACATTTATATATTACAACGATAAGATGTGCGTGCAATGTGATGCTGAGGCTTGAGGGTTAGTTCTATGCGTTGACTCTTATATGTGGAACGTCAATTATATATGCCTGGAATGCCGGATTTAAGAAAGTGGAGTCCCCGGGTCAGGATTTTTTTTAAGGTCCTTACACTTTTTCGATAGTTTGAATAAAGATCCACTTATGAATGAAAATATTTAGATTTAAAAGCATCGCATATTTTAGAAGAAAGAAATAAAGTGTTGTAAATTGTATCTCATCTTCCTATTTTCGTTTTAAAAAGTGTATATCTTTGAATTTGTGGAGGGTATATCTTTGAGTCTATGGAGGGTAAGACCATAGGTAGACCAACTGTCGTAAATCCGGAGCTGAATTTACATATTCCAGGTATGCTACTAGCGGACACGTCTTAACCACTACAGTGTTGCCAGCCGGAAGTGTTAGTGGTAAATATGCAGGGGAAAAAAAGCTAGAAAAAAAAGCACAATTTTCTAATCTTTTGAAATTCGGATATAGTTTTATCTTTTTTTGTGGAGGCCCCTTTTTTGTGGAGTCCCTAGAGCAGTAGCCCCACCTGCTCTCCCTTAAATCCGGCCCTGTGTCCAAGGACTGGTAAGTAGCTTACAGTGTACATTGTACAGTTGAAGAGGCTCGCTGTAGGCTGTGCACATTGAATGTTGTGTGGAGGGTGTGAAATGTATGTGTTGAGATTTTTAAGTTGCTGGAGTTGTAGATTGTGTACATTGTTCGTGGTTTGACTGCACGAGGTGTCACTGTGTTGCGGGCTGTGTAAATTGTATATTTTGACTTTGTCATACGCACGAGGTGTCACTGTGTTGCGGGCTGTTTAAATTGTATATTTTAACTGTATCATACGCACGAGGTGTCACTGTGTTGCGGGCTGTGTAAATTGTATATTTTGACTGTCTAATACGCACGAGGTGTCACTGTGTTGCGGGCTGTGTAAATTGTATATTTTGACTGTGTCATACGCACGAGGTGTCACTGTGTTGCGGGCTGTGTAAATTGTATATTTTGACTGTGTCATACGCACGAGGTGTCACTGTTGCGGGCTGTGTAAATTGTATATTTTGACTGTGTCATACGCACGAGGTGTCACTGTGTTGCGGGCTGTGTAAATTGTATATTTTGACTGTCTAATACGCACGAGGTGTCACTGTGTTGCGGGCTGTTTAAATTGTATATTTTGACTGTGTCATACGCACGAGGTGTCACTGTGTTGCGGGCTGTGTAAATTGTATATTTTGACTGTGTCATACGCAAGAGGTGTCACTGTGTTGCGGGCTGTGTAAATTGTATATTTTGACTGTGTCATACGCACGAGGTGTCACTGTGTTGCGGGCTGTGTAAATTGTATATTTTGACTGTCTAATACGCACGAGGTGTCACTGTGTTGCGGGCTGTTTAAATTGTATATTTTGACTGTGTCATACGCACGAGGTGTCACTGTGTTGCGGGCTGTGTAAATTGTATATTTTGACTGTGTCATACGCAAGAGGTGTCACTGTGTTGCGGGCTGTGTAAATTGTATATTTTGACTGTGTCATACGCACGAGGTGTCACTGTGTTGCGGGCTGTGTAAATTGTATATTTTGACTGTGTCATACGCACGAGGTGTCACTGTGTTGCGGGCTGTGTAAATTGTATTAGTGCGGACTATTTAAGCGTCCCCTCTGTGCCATTGATCAAAATTTCTCCGTGCTCTATGGCCAACACCAGCACAACCAAAATTCTACTCCCTAATAGCCACCCACCGACGTATTCCCACTCCATTTGAAACATATGATCAATCTTTGCCATATGTGTGAGTGAGGCGGAGGCAAGACCATCGTCCCGAGAGACAGCGCGATTGAAGCAGATTGCGCCTCAGATCAAAACACCGAAATCATTGCGCTACCATACGGGTGGAAGGTAAGCAGCCGGCTGTGAGCTGGGAAATCCACACAGCAATTTCTGGTGCAGTGCATCTCAAACTGAAGGCTTCCGTGTTGGTGTTCATCCCAGAACAATATTAACTTGGCAAACATCTTGGTGCTACATTGCCACTTTGCTACGAAATGTTTCTCAGTTGAACAGTATAGAACATAATGTGTTTTTAGTACGTACTTCTAGGCAGATCTGTGTAGGAATAAACTTTGCTTATATATTTTTTTTTATTTGCTTTAACATAAAAAAGTGTTACAGCATTCAGAGCATGTCAGTTAAAATAGTCAGTTCTGAATGAAACCAGAGAACAAACAGCGTTGTGGAATAGTAACAGCAGGGTCGGTCCTAACAATTGCGGGGCCCTATGCAAAACTGATTGCGCGAGGCCTAGGCTGGGTGGGAATAAGGAAAATAAGTGAAAATTAAGATGTTGTATTAGAAAATAAATTCGACTTTGAATTTTATTCATTTTTTACTAAGTAAAAAATTGCGATCAAATTAACTTTGCAATACGAACCTTGCAACCTATGGCACATTTATATGCCAGTTGCTATATAAGTAAATCTTCGAGTCCATAAGAAATGAGAAATGTACTCATCTTCGACCACGAAGGAGGAGCTATATAAGTAAATAAAGTATTGGAACTTCCGATTAAGGTGAAAATTCGCCCGATTATTACATTTTATTTATGAAAGCTGACAATGCCTTTATTTATTTTATCGCGCGTTTTCCGCAATGAATGACACCCACAAATGAAAATTGTGTCTATTTTGAGGAGATTTTTATGAGCTTTTAATAAATTCAGGAGATTTCCTGGAATTTTTAGTATATATTTTGCAATTTAATAATTACAACTAGAATTAACGCGGGGCCTATGAAAGCGCGGGGCCCACTGCGACCACATTGGTTGCAGTGGCCTAAGACCGGCCCTGAGTAACAGAATATAGATAGTCCCCCCTGAGATTTTGTCCATTTTTCTTCTTCGTGCTCATTTGTACAATATTGAAGTCAGATCTTCATGGAACCTACAGAAACCTGGACAGCTGATCTAAAAAAAATAGCTACTTAGCTGGTCATTGAGAAAAGTATTTAATAATTGCTGTGCTATGGAGTATGTGTGAGTGGATATTGGCTGATATCATGTTTAGAAGACGGCATGTGCATTGTCGAAAGAGCACGAATACACGAGTGAGTAATGAATGGCTTGAATGGTCAAGTCTGGGTGAGTTGAATGTTCTAAAATCCATTAACATTTTGTCTACACGGACTTCGAAAGCCTCTTATATGTTTATGCATAAAAACACAAGCTTGTGTGACAAATGGATTTATAAACCTACAAGGAGTGGTTGGGTTAGCTATCTAGAGCTACATCATAACACACTGCATCAATATGGAGCAGTGTCTAACTCACTCCAAAAATATTTTGTACACTGTCTCATTAAATAGCAAATCATTACAGGGAGAGAGAGAGAGACAGACAGAGAGAGAGAGACAGACAGACAGACAGACAGACAGATAGAGACAGAGAGAGAGAGACAGACAGACAGACAGATAGAGAGACAGAGAGAGAGAGAGACAGACAGACAGACAGAGAGAGAGAGAGAGAGAGAGAGATGTAAAGAGAGACGGAGAGAGAGAGAGACATACTATGGCCACACCGTTGTGTGTCGTGCTGAGAAGCCCTGAACATACGTGCCATAGACATGCAGCCGTTAACTTACTGAACAAAAGAGTACTAAGGAATTGTGCCTGCAATCAGCATATCTACCTAGGTTGGTTGGTAGTGTCAGGTAGAGTTAAGTCACCCACTACGGGGAATACGCTGGCTCAAGACAATGAAATACGATCAAACAAAACAACAGTTGAAGAGCTCAGACTAGAGACGAGAAACACTCGAGGCGAACAGTAGAGAACAAATTGTATTTTTATGACGTACATCTAAAAGGCAGAACTGTGCAGGACTAAATATTGCAGATAATAAAAATTGCTCAAACTGAAAAACTGTCTAGTCAAAACATGTCAGTTAAAATAGCCAATAATGAATAAACTAAGAGTAAAAGAATACAGATAGTCCCCCCTGAGATTTTGTCCATTCTTCTTCTTCGTTGTCATTGTTCTATGTTGTAGGACTCAGATCTCTAGTGGAATGTGCGCAGTAGTTTCCAGATCAGTTAATCTCTCCATTTAGTTTTTATTCTGTATGGATGTTTTTGGGATCAATGTCATGTTCGGGCCTCTCGATGGAGAATGCAGCTTTGAAGGACATAGTCGGCATTCTCTGGTGACGCTCATCATGGACAAATTTCACTAGTCCCAATTTGCAGCTTCCACAACATGTTTCATTTTGTTGTGTTCGGTTCTGAGACAAAGAATTTTACGTTGATCTTGTCGAGTTTTTTTAAAATATAATTTCGGATTAGAATTTATTTTTGCTTTATTCTACTTATTTTTTTTTTTAATTTCTTCCTAATAGAGAGAAATATTCGTTAAGTTATTCACTCTCCTATATTTGGAAATTATATCCCCTTTTTAATGTCCTTCTATTTCAATGTGTGCTGGGATCCACTGCTGTTACGTTCGCTACGCTGGTATTTGTTTTTGTACATCAAAGATTGTAAGGTACCAATGAAGGGAAACATGTTTTTTTTTTTTAAAACGTGTGTTTAGGGACTTAAAGTTGTAGCTAGATTGACATTCAAATACATGTATTATATCAATACATGCATTGTATCAATAATGCTATGTGAAGTATTAAGTCTTTGTTGATTTTCATCCTTCCGGGACCTTTTTTATATGCCTACAGGACCTTTTTATATGCCTACAGGACCCTTTTTATATGCCTATCAGAGGTTGTGAATCAAGTAGAATTATCTACAGCGAATGAGAAGCCAAGAGACAATTTAGTTGATATGGGCTCTACTGTCACCTAACGTAGCACGGACCTATGTTGGGATATGCCACTGATCATCTTCGCCTGCGAAGACAGAGGAGATTAAATACGAAGGAGTAACACTCCTAAAGAAAGAAAATTTATATGGAGATCCGGCCTGATTTGGAAACCACTGCGCAGTTCATCTCATGTATTGGTCTAGTCCAGTGATGCCCAACCTAATTCAACCTGCGGGCCATTTTAATTTTCGACAGTCGTGTCGCGGGCCACATGACCGAAAAAGGTTAAAAAAAAACAACTTAAAATTGACCTGAAACTATTTCATTAAAAACCCGTGGATCTAGTAATTACACTAATAAGTTGGTATATTTGAAGTTTAACCTTAATCAATTTTTTTTTCTACATGTCTGGAAATGGCATCCTCGCCATTAAGTCATGTTCTTGTCTCTTTTTGGTCAATATTCCCATGGATCCTCCACGTCAAAATTGTTTTTTGATGCTGTAGCTGTAATACTGTATGTTGTTTATTGAAACAGCCAGACTTTCTTTATAAAAAAAAAAAAGTTCCACAAAAAAGATCCGTTCAATGGTTCTGGTAGATTCTTAATTTCCTTTTCATAAAGGCACAAATGTTAAACCTCGTGGTACCAATTTATCAGAGGAAAAGTGAGAGCCCTAATGTAAGTAAAGATACATTTTTCAACCTTTATATTTTATACACTTTATACCGACGTTTCGGCGGGCCGGATGGAACCTCGTCACGGGCCGGATCTGGCCCGCGGGCCGTATTTTGGGCATCACTGGTCTAGTCATCTGAACGCTCCAACATAACAATGAGAACGAAGTAGAAGAAGAAGCTTGTTAATGAAATATGCTTGTGGTATGTGTTGCTATGCTTTCTAGTTTCATTCTTTATGGGTGCGTGTTATGTATATCGGAATGAAAAAGTTTTGTTTTCTTTTAAGGCTGAAAACTTGTATATGAATGGTGTACTCTAGATGTAATTATTGATTATTCTTGACCGCCAACCGCCTTTATAGAAGCGCAATGTTCAAATGTTGCCATGAAAATGGACATTTTTTTAAAATGGACATTTCTTTTTTTAAACGGACATTTTTTCCCTTTCTTTTTTTTTTTTATTTTAATTCCCATCTGCTGTGAGCTTAATTTGTTGTTCTGTTTTCTTGACTATTGATTTTTGCCAAGGCTAAACGTATGGGAGCACACACATAATCACATACACCTTTCTACCGAATACACATACGCATTTCTGAACTAGTTATTAAGTAGCTCTATTGTTAAAAAAACAAAAATACTACTAGTACTGGCTTACAGCTGGCACCTCTCTAGACCACTATAAGCACGTCAAGAGATGAGAATGATGGAGCTTGTCTTCCTAACCGAGAGTTCGAATCCCACTGAAGACATTCATGACCAGATGATGGTGTATCTGGGTCCAACCAGCTCCGATGTGTATCTGATATTTGTCAGTGAGAAACAGAGAAGGAAAGAGAGGCTTCGCCAAGACTTTACTGCCCTTGAAACACACCATAATGAACTTTTAAAAAAAATATATTAATAAACAAAAGAAAATGTAGGTGAACATTACATAAAATAAAGCGAAGAAATCGCGCTGTTTTATAAGAATAAACAGAACCTAGGTAAATAAGTCATTTCCATTCTATTTTGTTTACAATAGCTTTACTCAGGCAAGTGAAACTTCAATAAATTTCAATTTTTACAAGTCTTTGAGGCCTAAACGTGACAGACAGACGGACTGACAGCACAAAACCAAAAATGAATATAGGCTTTTCCCAACAGCCCAATACAACAATTCATAAATGAGGGAGGAGGGGAATCTAAAAATCGAGCTTAATAAAGATCACTTCTATATTGGCTGAGGTGGCGCGGTGGCTGAGCGGTAAAGCGCTTGGCTTCCGAACCGTGGACCGGGGTTCGAATCCTGGTGAAGACTGGGATTTTTAATTTCGGGATCTTCGGGCGCCTCTAAGTCCACCCAGCTCTAATGGGTACCTGACATTAGTTAGGGAAAAGTAAAGGCGGTTGGTCGTTGTGCTGGCCACATGACACCCTTGATAACCGTAGGCCACAGAAACAGATGACCTTTACATCATCTGCCCTATAGACCACAAGGTCTGAAAGGGGGACTTTAGTTTGTTTTTTTTACTATGTTGGCTGACACTGCTTAGGTTGCCTTCGTAAACCGTCTACCGGTACTATAGTTTAAAAAGAAGCAAGTTGTTTTGTTTTTAAGACATTCTTATTTTATTGAATTGATACATGGTTCATAAATATCCCTAGTAAGGCTTGACTAGGACCAACTCGTGAAGCTCCGATTTACTGTGGCTACAAGCTGCGTACTTTTAACTCAGCGGAGTTCCACCGAAGAATATTTTTTTTTTGTTTACAAATCACACAAACGAGAACATGCCAAAGACTCGCCAAAGATAAATCGACTGTGTGTGTGTGCGCCTGATAAATATTCAATCAATGTTTGAGTGCCCACCACGCTCACACACAAGCCCTCCCCGCAAGGTAACGTGCTTCTGTATTATCGTGCTGGTAAGAACAGCAATGGAAGAGCCACAAAATCCATAGCTATACATTTATTTACGTTCCGTATAGACGTTGGAAAAAGGGAGGGGGGGGAGATGTGCTCAAAACTTGTGCTACAAAGTGGAGTTATGTATTGTACTTAAAACTTTATTATATAAATGTGTTGAGTCCCTCCTTTCACGGCTTGCGATCTATGGGGGCAGATGATGTAAAGGCCATCTGTTTCTGTGGCCCAATGTTAACGAGGGTGTCATGTGGCCAGCACCTTTACTTTTTTCACAAGAAATGCCAGGTGCCGGTAGAGTTGGGAGGCCTTGGAGGCGCCGAAATTGAAAATTCCAGTCTTCACCAGGATTCGAACCCGGGACCCGCTTTACCGCTCAGCCGCCGCGCCTCAATTTATGTGTTGAAAGTTGTATTATTCTTGAAAAGCAACTTATTTTTTGTGTTCAGCACATCAGTGAATCACAAACCAATCACACCGCTTTAACAGCAAGCGCCTTGACATAACAAGCGTTCACTTATGTCCTGAGTGAGCCACTAAATGCCAAGAGGCCGGGGGAAAGGGGGAAAAACACTTGGGGGGAGGGGGGGGGGTCTTTACGAAGTGCAGACATTGACTTTTGGACATTGCGAAACGAGGGCCGACGGAACGGAAGCTTTCAAGTGCAATGACAACGGAAAGCTTTGATCGTTTAGCGGAGTGACTTTACGACTGAAGTAGTTTTGGGGAGTACTTCTCGGAGATGCCAGGTGAAAAGACAATGGCCAATTTTGGGGAGTACTTCTCGGAGATGCCAGGTGAAAAGACAATGGCCAATTTTGGGGAGTACTTCTCAGAGATGCAAGGTGAAAAGACAATGGCCAATTTTGGGGAGTACTTCTCAGAGATGCCAGGTGAAAAGACCATGGCCAATCATCTTAAGTTATCATTGAAACTCTGCCCCTCAGACAGTAGTAACATTCCGTAAAATATGAAACGTGAATACTAGTTATGATTAACTTATAATGTTACAAATAACATCATGATTAGATCGTATATACTAGACGGACGACTACATGCTAAAGGCGATCTTCTTTGCTGAGCTTAAAAGAGGCGGTTGCAACAGACACTCCTCCCCTCCCCCCCCCCCCCCCCAGTAAGCGCTATGAAGATCAAATAAGGCGCCCTCAATGGCATAGATGAAAGTATTGACAGCAGATGGCCTCTGACAAAGAGATCTCTCACGAAGGTCGTGGGACACACATTAGAGACCCAAAGAAAAATCCCCTTCTTAAATAGAGGTACAGCAGACGAAACGAAAAGTTAAATAGACAATGGCTTTCTCTGCACCAGATGTGGACAAATATGCAGGTAGCCACTGGGTTTCCGTAGTCATGTGAAACACTGCACTCATCCTTATCTTCGAAATCGAAGACATTGCCATTATATAATAGAAATTAAATATGAAACTGTCTGTAGATTATGTCCACACTGGGTGAATCTCATTTCTAAATTTTTTTTTCTTTTACATGTTTCGGATGTTCCATCAGAATTGAAAAACCTGGCGCAGGATGGCGGCGGTTTGCGGCGGGCACGATCGAGACAACAGTCCAGAATGCACACCACGAGCAGGCATTTTGTTTCTACAAAACTTAGATGACAATCTTGATAGCTGTTTACCCAGAAATTAGATCATTTATCATTATTGAACAAACCTAAGTGTTGTATTTACTAGGCTATATGAAGTCCAAAACTCAAGTAGTCGTCAGTTCGTGACAATGTAGATCAATGAAGAATGGCCGCTAGTTAGACAAGTGAGCATCTTAAGATATTTAGTATTTATGTGTAGCGCCAAGTGTCAATTCAATCATTTTTGAGTCAAAAGTGAACTAATAATGTCAGGAGCATAGCTAGTCTTCGTCTATCTTTTTAGTGTCCCACTAGACAAACTATTTGTGCGCATAAAGAAGTTAGTGCAAAGCATTCATTACAGCGTGGTACATATTTGTAGGCAATATTAATAGGTGATTAGAAGCTCACAAAGATAACAAAAGATTAATAAGGGATAAGATTATTATAGAAGTGGACCCCAGTGAGTCTTAAAATAACCACTGTCACGTGTTCACCACGACACGTTGACCTAGTCTCTGCAGCTCTAACTAAAGCTGGAATTGTTTTAACTGCCAAATGTACATTGGAATAGAACCCGATGTTGAGACAGCAGTGTGTAGAACATATTTCAAGCTCTCGAGCCATCAATTTGATGTTTGCGCGTGATCATTGTAGCTTCATCATTGACCTCCTTCAGTCGTAGAACGACTATGGTTCATCTCGAACACTTTTTTCCTATGGCTGTGGAGCCCTGTTTTGGAGAGACACTCCCGTCCACATATATTGCATGTCAAGGTGGATTTCACTTTAGTGGTAGAGGAGCTGGCCATTTTCCGTGTGGCACGCTTTTCTTCAAGAATCGAGGTCCATGTTTTCTCGCTGTCCATAGCTTGGTCACCGTCTCTCTCCAACTAGTGCGGTCTAAGGCTATGTCTTCCCAATGGTCTGTCTCAATGTTCACTGATTTTAAATCCCGTTTTATCACATCAACGTAACGGAGGTGGGGGGCGACCAGTTTTTCTTCAGCCAGGTATTAGCTTAAAGTTAACAAAACAAAAAATTGGAGGGGGGGGGGGGTGAACGAGGAACAGAAAGGATTTAACAAATGTAACAATTACTCATTGTCCAACGTGTGAACTTTCCGGGGGTACTACCTTATCTTTCCCTCTAAACTACTTCGCCGCCCTTGGAAACCTATGTCGAGTAGACGCCGATGCACCGGTTGAAGCCGGAGCAATCTTTTCATCACAATATAACATTTCCTTTCCGTTCGAACTCAGGACCTTCCCGTAAGCTGATCCTGTTGCAATGTTTCAGACTTTTAAGTTGAAGACGTTTAAGACTTGAAGCATTGTGGTAATGAGGAAAATTAATTTCAAAATGACATGTTTCCCTCCAAATGATAGAAGATAAAAAAAAAACTACTCTTTCTTGGGATAAGGGAGAGTACATTCTTATAAGATAAACAAGCAAAACAAAAAAAGGGGTATCTAAGGGGAAGAAATCCGCACTTACAACTACATCTCTCTATAATGTAGAAGTTATTTCCTTTATTCGATAACCAAAAAAAATTTACCAATAATTAATTGACTGATTGGTTAATGTTTTAAAATAATTTATTAGGTACAATCATCATCATCAAACTCCATTTGAGTGAGGGCTTGAGAGGGAATTATAAGTTACAATAATCAATTATTTAAAGTTTCAACCTGATCCGAGAGTTTGTGTGGGAGAAAAAACGTGTACAAACTTTTTACCTGACAGATGGAGCTATTTTAAGCTTTGTAAAAAAAAAAAAAAATAATAATTCGTGACTTATCTGCGTTTACTTGCCTTTCAATCGAGTCTTATCTTATTGAATAATTGTGAACGACATTCACAAATGAAACAAATTTGCAGACCAATTTCTTGAAGCTAGAACCTCGATATATATTGTTTTCTTATTGAGGACCTCAACCAGTACTCAAGTTTTAGAGTTAAAACGCTGCAATATCCCCATGTGAGCAAGACGCACTGGAATTAGTGAAGTCCATGCAATAAGAGCTAAGTCCATGCAATAAGAACTAAGTCCATGCAATAAGAGCTAAGTCCATGCAATAAGAGCTAAGTCCATGCAATAAGAACTAAGTCCATGCAATAAGAGCTAAGTCCATGCAATAAGAGCTAAGTCCATGCAATAAGAGCTAAGTCCATGCAGTAAGAGCTAAGTCCATGCAATAAGAGCTAAGTCCATGCAGTAAGAGTACGTTGCCATGGAATTTCATTTTAAAAGGTTATTCATTTCGTGATTCACTCATTTAAAACTAGATTTAGATAAAGACCGATGCATGCATACGAATTAAGCTCACATTAATTACATTTGACACCATATCGGCCTCTTATCGGACAAAAAAAAAATATATCAAGATATAGCTTTAGCAACGGAAAGAAATGGAATTTTCAAACTTGAAATTCGTAGCATGTTGAGTTAATGAATCCTGAGCCAACAAACTTTTTGTCGAGATAATGAGATTTTGAAGAACTGATACAATTGCTCATGCTCAAAATTGCAAGAGAATTTAAACACAATATTCAACAAGGTTACAAAAGACAGCTTGTGTGGAAACACAAACTAAAATCGGCCCCTGAAGTAAAATGTTTTACATAATACGGATAATCCTTCCTAGTCCAAACCTCCCGCAGGACGACGGGGATGGGAGCAGCCAGGGTTTGAACCTTCGACCGTCGATAAATTCGAACGACAGTCCAGCGCGCAAACCGCACGACCAGTGGTCCACCCAGGTAGGCTTCAATATTTTCAGAAGGAACATCCAAATAATAATAATAATAATAATAATAATCTTTATTATCCGTAAGGAAATTTGTCTTATAATTTGTGCATTACACCAAACAAAAACATTATAACTATAAGAAACCAAACTGTACATTCACACCAGACTCACTCATAATTTACATGTGACAAAGTTTATACCAGATTGAAATTATATCAAAGACAAATGAGAGATAAGAATGGAGAAAGAAGGTTAACAGATCTTGTGTAGTGCCCCAACGGTCCCGCAGATCAAAGGATAGGTGAAAGTGAATGTAAAGTTAGATGTTAACCTGGCCTAACTAGTTTCCCTTTCAGACCTTGTGGTCTATAGGGCAGATGATGTAAAGTCCATCTGTTTTTGTGGCCTACGGTTAACGAGGGTGTCATGTAGCCAGCACAACGACCAACCGCCTTTACTTTTCCCCAACTAATGTCAGGTACCCATTAGAGCTGGGTAGACTCAGAAGTTGAAAATCCCAGTCTTCACCAGGATTCGAACCCGGGACCCTCGGTTCGGAATAAATAATGAAATTGTTTTGAAAAGGCTCAATCACATATTCGAATCCTCAAAATGGGATATATACGACTTCCATTTTTTTTTCACGAAAATGAAGTTTATAAGATTAGTATTCGTTTTAAATTAGGTCTAACTTAAAATGCATACTAATTAGCTTTCTCTCTTTAAAAAAAACTGCTTGCATAACTGATTTTAAAAATTAGAATTTTCGCTTTCAGGAAAAAAAAAGTAGCCGTTGCATCAGAACTTTGAATGGTCTAAAATATTGTGAAGTCGGATTTTCAATATCTTTTCTAGTTTACGAGATCTAAACGGGACGGACGGACAGACATTTCACACAAAACTAATAGCGTCTTTTCCCCTTTCGGGGGCCGCTAACAAGTGTAGTAAAGAAATAATCTCGCTCAAAGACTGCAAGAGAATTTGAAGACAATATTCAACTCGTGTAGTAAAGAAGTAATCTCGCTCAAAGGCTGCATGAGAATTTGAAGACAATATTCAACTCGTGTAGTAAAGAAGTAATCTCGCTCAAAGACTGCAAGAGAATTTGAAGACAATATTCAACTCGTGTAGTAAAGAAGTAATCTCGCTCAAAGACTGCAAGAGAATTTGAAGACAATATTCAACTCGTGTAGTAAAGAAGTAATCTCGCTCAAAGACTGCAAGAGAATTTGAAGACAATATTCAACTCGTGTAGTAAAGAAGTAATCTCGCTCAAAGACTGCAAGAGAATTTGAAGACAATATTCAACTCGTGTAGTAAAGAAGTAATCTCGCTCAAAGACTGCAAGAGAATTTGAAGACAATATTCAACTCGTGTAGTAAAGAAGTAATCTCGCTCAAAGACTGCAAGAGAATTTGAAGACAATATTCAACTCGTGTAGTAAAGAAGTAATCTCGCTCAAAGGCTGCAAGAGAATTTGAAGACAATATTCAACTCGTGTAGTAAAGAAATAATCGTACTCAAAGATTGCTTTAAATTTAATGATCTTCGCGTTGGGACACCGCCAATAAGGTCATCACATGGTTAGATAATGCTCTGCAGTAGCGGCAGTGGCACATCTTGCATGACACAAATAGCCGATCACTGGGGTCCGGGATCAAATCAAGTGCGTACACCTGGTAACTTGCATCCCCCACATTCCTAAAGGTCATTAATAGGTCTGCCAGACACTACCCTACTCAACGAACCTCGTCCGTTTCTTTAAAAAAAAAAATACACACAGGTATATGTTTGATTACAGGAAGAGGGTTAGGTAAGAGCAGAGGCCGGTGGTATGGAAAATGTCTTTAACAAGACGGCTTAATGCATTAAATTAGTCTTAGCACTTGCCACGTGCACGGAGCGCTTAACGACAGGTTTCTTGACTTAAGAGTAAACATGGACTCTGAGGGTACAGATTTCATTATGAACAAAATTGATTTAAGTTTTTGTTACGCAGGCGATGTCAATCTGCTGTAGCGAAGTGAGCATGTTTACAGGGCGTATGCTGACAAAGTGGACAGTACACCAAACACAGGGACACGAGGGGAACTGGTCAATGTCATCGGTCCACGTGCCGATCTTTCATTCACGTGCTAATCAAGAAGAGATCTAATGGGTAACTATAATGTATGTATAGTGTGACAAGATGTTTAAATAGTTATTTTTGGCTCGTTTATTAAAGTCTAGGGGTATTTAATTTATTTATCCCGCTCACATATACGAGATTTTTTTACAGGCACACCGCAACTAACAGTAAGAACAGACCAGTATATTAAATGTATAAACTAAAATGGTTTAATGACTAAAAGTTTACAAAATATAACTGATGAACAATAATATAACCGTGAAATAAAATGAATGTATTAATGTATAAAATAATTGCTCATCATGGATTGCTAATTAATGAGTGAATGAGAGAGTGTTCCTATGTCTTAACTACTTATATTTCTTAGCTGCCAGCCCGTTGGGTCTTCTTCTGGTAGTCGCAGGACTGGCACTCAGAAGGATGAGTCATCCGGCTGTCTTAGGACGTCGGCTCGGGTTGTCCTCTATGCTGAAGGCGAGCTGGCTCTAGGGTTAAGCCACTGCCTGTGTAGCCGTAGGGAGAGTTGGTGCTGCAGTCTAAGTTTGTTGTAGTAGTAGATCTCTCAGCTGTGGTCTCTAGCTCGTAGATGGCTGTGCTAACTCACACCAGTTTATTCCTGTAGCAAAGGTTGCTCTAACACTAAGCGATCGGCAGTAGCTATTGGGCAATGGACAGTTTGGGCCGGGTACTGGGCATATGATACTGGGCAGTAGGCACTGTGGACACTGGGCAATATTCTATGGCCAAGAACAGTTAGGCAATGCCTTATTGCTGACATGTATGTAAAGGGGGGGGGGGGGTACCGGGTGTGGTCGGCTCCGGTCACAGCTTTGTGTGGAGATCTGGCAGATGTAGGAACCAGTTATAGCAAGTAGTTACAGCAACAGCAACAAGGCCGTGTGTCCCTAATAAAACCTCACAAAATAAACTCCCCAACAGAGGAGACTGTATGAATTCTAGCGGGCCTAACGTAGAATGCTTTGGTCTTTCTTGATATATAGATGGGACTTTTTTGTTTAACAGATAGGAAAGAAAGCTAGGTGATTTTCATATATATATATATATATATATATAGTTGAGACTGTCACCTATCATGAAGAGAATGCATTTCATTGACGTCACGTATGACTCCGGTGTCTCAAGGCGTCGACCACAGAAAAAAAAAGGGGGCCGTGCTCCAATGATTCACTAGAGAGATAGTGGGAAACCTGCTCACCAACACAGTCCTGGGTGTAATCGCTTGGCACGCACTTCTATTAAAACTCAGACCCAGTCTCGCATGTTGAGGGCAGATGTATCTTCGAGAGGTTAGAAGCTAAAGCCCTTTCCCTCTCTTTCTCTGAGTTTCAGAGTTGCTGGATAAGCACAACAACAACAAAAGGGCCCCAACATCGCATATAACAAACAAGCGATAACGAAGGTTTACAGTAGCGAGTTAATTAGCATAATTGTTAACAATTGATCTGTTGACTGATACGAACATCTTGTAAGGTGATTTTTATTTACCTTAGTTTTTATCTTAGTGCCAACCTTCGCAGACCCAACCTCATTAATCCTCATTAATCAAGACCAATCATTATTCTTCCCATTTAGACTGTATAATAAAGTGATTGTTTTAATTGTGGGAAGCGTGGTCGAGAGGCCGAGTGCGCTTGAACTTGCCTAGAAGGGGGCTCGAGGTTCGACACCCGACTCGGGCAGAGTTGTGTTTACTGAGCGCTTTAAGGCAGCACGGATCCTAGATACCCCCTCCCCCCCCCCCCCCCCACTGGTCCACAAACTGAGATTGGACCAAAAGCGCTCTGAGCATGCTATAAGCATGAAAGTAGCGCTATATAAAAGCTATAATAATAATTGAGAATTAGTTTGTAAATATTAAAGGCATACATATTGGACGCTCATGGAAGATATAAGCCACGAAACAGATATATTCATTCTATACAGTCGAAAAGAAAAAAAAAATTGACGTCTGTTGATCGCAAGAATAGTTGACGTCAGGGCAGACGATCTAGTTCAACACACACACTGCGAAACCTTTGCATGAGAGATACATAGGTTACGCTGATTCAAAGCGTGTGCGTGAGGTGATAACAGCCGTACTAACGTACTGGGACAAGCAGAGACGCAATGAGGTTAGAAACAAAAGGAGTTCTTTGAATCGCCCCCACGGAAGACATCAACAGAAAAACAACAAAATATCCTTTAAGGGCTCACAGACATTCTGATCAGTTTTTTTAAGGTCGGGCGGGGAAAAAAAAAGAGGTAGGGCCAACAGAATGTGTGTCTGGGAGGGGGGGGGGGTTCACAGTCAAACACTAAAAATCGAACAAGAAAAAGTCGCGGGTGGGGTGGGAATGGGTAGAAAGAAGAAGACCCAGAGAAATCCAGCCCTCGACTTTCACCTGCGGCAAATGACTCAGACACCTGTAAGACGAGATCTTGGGATCCTCCTCCACTCAGGGAGGTGCAAAGAAGAAGCTACACCGTCATTTCCATAGCGAACCGGATGTGGACAACGAGGACTAATGGAAGTGGCTCAACAGAAAGAGAACCGGTCATTCTGAAGATGATATTTAACGCTACTTTAACTATCCTTTTACATGAAGCACGCTGTATTGCAGGCTAGGCCTGCATTGTATGTCTTTGAACTGTGTGTTTATAAAATCTAGGTTTGTATTGATCGACCTAGTTCTACAACTTACTCAATAGCAATAGCAAGTATTTTTGACTAACGACATTTATACCTCTGCACTAGTTAAGAAACAGCCAACAGATATCACTGCTGTAGTAAAAGTTCCCCTTTCAAACATTGCCATCTATAGGGCAGAGGATGTTAAGATCATTATCTAATTCAAAGACCGCATCACAAACCAAGAGATTAGAGACAGGGGTTACTGCAGCGATTGGACCCCATCATGACCTGCTATCGTACAAAAAAAAAAAAGCAAGCTAAAAAATGTATGGCCATATTACAAGAACTTCGTGGCTCGCAAAGACATTCCTTCAGGGAACAGTACCAGGAAAAAGAAGAAAACGCAGGCAGAGAAAGCGATGGGAAGACAACATATAAGAATGGACGGGCCGGCCATTGAAAGAGGTTTTAAGGCAAAAGACAGGAATGGGGAAAGACGGTCGACAGTCCAACAGACAAAGTAATAGGTAAAAGATAAAAACAAATAAAAAGAAACTTGTTCAGTAAACTAGTAGCAGATGTTACATTTACTATGTACACATAGGAGAGATTATTAGTCAACAAAAAACGCAAGACATGTTGAAAAAAAAAAATTACCATTGCGATAAGCAAATGCTGTGCGTGTGTGTGTGAGAGTCTGTGTGGGAAAAGGCTTGTATTTAAGATATAAGGATTCGCTTTCAGAAGACCAACAAGCAAAAATAAAAAAATTACCAATAATTAATTGACTAATTGTGTTTCTTTTTATTGATTCATGTTTTGATAGGTACAATAAATAATTGTTTAAAGTACCAACTTGATTGGACAATGCGTCAGGGAGAAATAGCGTTCACAATCATTTAATGGGACTAAACCCAACATACTTAGCCATATGTCTGTGAATACTGAAGAATTAGTTTCCCTTGTTGGTATCAAACAAAATAATTAATTACGAGTAATTAATTGACTAATTGGTTACTTTTTTTTATTGATTCATGTCTTGTCTATGCCATTGAATAATTGCGCGAAGTTTCAACTTGATCCGAGAATGGGTATGGGAGAAATAACGTGTTAACACTTTTTACCAGACAGGCAGATAAACAAACGGACAGAGTGAGTTGAAATAAGCTTAGTAAAAATAGCAGCAATACTTTGAGCACGCTACAAAATATGGTGATATCGGATTTACTTATTTATGTATTTTTTTTTTTTGTTTAAAAAAGCGCATTTAATTTTTTTTTAGATCTAAACGTTACAGACAGACAAACAGACTACACAAAAAAAATAACAGCAACTTTTCATCTTTCGGGTCGCTACAAAAAAATGCACTGTTTCTCCACAATAATGTGTGTAATTACATAATAAGGGAAACCCATGAAAACAATATGTCTTTTGAAACCAAAGTCTGCAGTTTGCAAAAAGCTGAGCTTAACTTGGCAGGTTGGACGTGTTGCTCCAAACGCTCTCTTTGTTTTCAAATACCTGGCCAACCAGTGCTCTAGCGGCTGTGGGGGGAAAACTGTGTAAAAAGAAAACCGATGAAAGTACCAGACTAGATCTAGATCTACGCTTCTACCTGCAACAAAGGTGAGAGAGAGAGAGAAAGAGAGAGAGAGTGAGAGAAAACTTTGTCGGGAAATTCGGAAAATGTGTTCCCCCCAACTTTTGCAGGGTCTGGCTCTGCCTAGTGAAGGGAATCACCTCTTTCCTCTTGATTCATTTCCTCACCTGGGGAATTCTGAGGACGAACCCAAACCTTACCAACCTCCACCCCCCTCCTCCTCCTCCTCACCTCTTCCAGGTAATGCCATGAACATCGCATTGTACATCTTACCCTTTTCCCGTTGCTATGTTTCTGTGTGTGTGAGAGAGAGTGTGTGAGTGTGTGTGCAGGAGTGTGTGTGTGAGTGTGTGTGTGTAGGAGTAAGTGTGTGTGTGTGTGTGTGCAAGAGTAGGTGTGTGTGTGTGTTTCCATCTAGCCAAAGTAGCGCCACTTTAAATATGGAAATAATTATTTAAAAAAAGATACTTTATAACTTGAAAAAAATGAATTCTTTAAAACACAGAGTAAATTAAATTTCACGTCTAAAAAATAGTTATTAAAAATGTAGTAGCTCTTTTTTTTTCTTTCTAAGCTTCAATTTAAAACAGAACATTGTCTAACAATAAGAAACAGACATTATAAAGAAACAACATATCATCTAACATTGAGAAACAGACATTGGAAATAAACAACATATCATCTAACATTGAGAAACAGACATTGGAAATAAACAACATATCATCTAACATTGAGAAACAGACATTGGAAATAAACAACATATCATCTAACATTGAGAAACAGACATTGGAAATAAACAACAATTCATCTAACATTGAGAAACAGACATTGGAAAGAAACAACATTTCATCTAACATTGAGAAACAGACATTGGAAATAAACAACATATCATCTAACATTGAGAAACAGACATTGGAAATAAACAACATATCATCTAACATTGAGAAACAGACATTGGAAAGAAACAACATTTCATCTAACATTGAGAAACAGACATTGGAAATAAACAACAATTCATCTAACATTGAGAAACAGACATTGGAAAGAAACAACATTTCATCTAACATTGAGAAACAGACATTATAAAGAAACAACAATTCATCTAACATTGAGAAACAGACATTATAAAGAAACAACATATCATCTAACATTGAGAAACAGACATTGGAAAGAAACAACAATTCATCAAACAACAAGAAACAAATACAGTTGATTGTAGTTTGAGTTTACAAAACAAAGTATTCGTCTTAGGGCTATTGGTCTGCGGGAAAGATAATGTTGATGTAAAAAAAAAATATGCGTCCTTTCTATCATGTTGATGGCCAAAAAAAAAATCTGTCCTTTCTATCATGTCCGAAAAAGAAATCGTATCAGTAAAATAAATGACATAATGGACACAACCAATCACCGGCCAAAGCTACACGAGGCGCGAGATGACAAGGACTCTTTATGATTTTGAGGTAACAATGACACAACAATGAGCACTGGGCTTGGGTCCCACGGGACGACCAGATTAGACAAACAGCCCTTTAATGCATGCAACCTGCGCAGCTCATAGCTAGCTCTAGTACCGTTCGTTTGTTTAACAATGGTCGGACGTTCAGGGACTTCAGATTGGAATTACGACTTTAATTAAACATTAATTTCCTTGTCAATTTAAACAAAAAGAAAAGTACAAGGGTGTTGTATAGGCGGCGCAACGATCACTGCCTTTACCTCCTCACTAAACGTCAGGGGCGTATTAAAGCTGGGTAGACTCAGGGTCATCCTAACAATTCAGAATGATATAGCCAAGCCGTCAACGGAATTGGACGCCCCCCTCCCCTTTTCGCCAAGGAAGCGGGAGCGTTTTTTCATTCTGCTAAAACGCCTCAGAAAACAGAAGAACTTGAAATCACCTGCTCTGTACACTGCCATGTCTCAAAGGGTAACTAGACTTCTTTATTGGAACTTAGATCTAATTGTGTTCATTTATTGTCACATCTATTAGCGTTGCTAAGTGTTCAAGTCTACAGCTTAATCTATGTAACAAAAAGAGCCGTTGAATTTAATTGTTAGGTACGAATGTATTTTAATGAATACAGAATATTAATACAACTAAGCATTTTCAGCGAAAGGATGCGAAAAATATCTAAACCTTTCAAATGCAAATAGAATCTATGTAGACTTAATTTACAGCAATTACAAGAATCTTCGGTTGAGTTATGAAATTTCCATTATTTGAGTAATATTTGAGCATTTAAATATACAAAATCAAATGAATGCCATTTTTAAAAAATCTGTACTGATTGAAAGACAATAATGTTTTTCTCACAAGCTTTTTTTTTAGAGGGCGTAGAGAAGTCTAATGAAAAGCTATTGTTTTTAAAGAGACTTCGCCCTGTTAAAAAATGCGTATATTTTATAATAATGTTTTTCGTTTCGGATGTTCCTTCGGAGTTGAAGATAATTGACTTCCTAGTCCAAACCTAGTCCGACGGGGGATGGGAACGGGCAGGTATGAATCCTGGACCATCGACAAGTCCAGCGACAGCCCAGCGACAGTCCAGCGCACAGATTTGGCTCTATCTGTATACTTTAGCAATATGATTTTTGTTGCTTTGCATTCCATCGTCCTTCTGAGAAAACCATGGTTTAAGTTAAAGGACCAATCCAGCTTTTTATGCTTGATGAAAGAGCTTTACTTTAGCCCTGTTACAAGATTTGTTTGATTTGAAATGGAAACTCGTTTACGGAAACATGAATTTCTTTTTTCTATAACCCAGATGTGATTAGACATGTTTAGCAAGCAATAGAATTAATCTGACGCGATTAAGCGAGCATGAATCATAACAATCAATAGAATTAAGATGAAATGATTAAGCAAGAATGAATCATAACGATAAATTGAATTAATCTGACGATTAAGCGAGCATGAATCTTAACAAGCAATATAATTAAATTGACATGATTAAGCGAGCATGAATCATAACAAATCAATAGAATTAAGTTGACATGATTAAGCGAGCATGAATCATAACAAGCAATAAAATTAATCTGACGATTAAGCGAGCATGACTCTTAACGATCAACAGAATTAATCTGACGATTAAGTGAGCATGAATCATAACAAGCAATAGAATTAAACTGACATGATTAAGCGAGCGTGTTTGGCACTGAATCATCCCAGCAGCAGAGTTAAGTTGACATGGCTAAACATTAACACAATTTTTTTTTCTGATCTTCTCTCGCCTTCTGTTTCCTCTTCCTCTATTTTTTCTTTCTTTCTGTTATTGTAATGAAAACATGAAAGACAGATTGGTGTGAGGAGATGGTCTCCCTCCGCACAGAGTTGAGAGTTGTAATAGATCTACCTTGGCTCAGGTAAAGCTGTGGGTGAGGAGCAGCGTGTCAGTGTAGGAGTGAGCACTACTTCCTGCTGCCACTCCCAGAGAAGTGGATGAATGAGCGTTTGGAAGTGAGCTTCCCCCAGGCATGTCAGAACTGACTTCTTGGTCAGAGTTGATTATTGAAATAAAGTCCGTTCGATGCACGTTTTTTATAGAGAGAAATAGAGACATATGATTTGAATCTGCACTTTACGAAATACAATAGTAACACGACTTTCACGTTTGATTGTCTACAACATTGATGTCATTTGACTTTACCGATGACTCGTTTGTTTTAAGAACCTTATCTCAACATACTAATTACACTAATTTTTTTTTGTTTTTTATGATTTATTAAGAAGAAATAGGAAGAAGGGGAAGACAGAGAAAGCAATAGTGTTACGTATTTCTGAATCTTCTGGCTAAATGTATTAGTAGGCATACAAATAAAAACACTGTAAAGAACTTGACGACTAAACTTTCAGCTTCATCTAACTTTATTGACTATTAACTCTAACATTACTGTAACATGTAGCGTAGAAGACTGTACAATATCTGTCAGTTTACAGTTAGCTATACTTTGTTGCACTGCATCTCTTCACTTCGTTGCAATTCCTCTCTTCTCAATTTGCCTCGAGCCGTATTCCACAGAACAGACCAACGACACACTTGCCAGTGTCGCTCCAGGTCTCCCAAAGCTGAACCAAGTCGTACTCAAGTCTACCGAATCAGAGCCGCACACGTCTTACATCGACTGTATCGACTGTAACGGCTCAAGTCCACTGTAGTTCGCTGTATAGACTTTAACGACAGTAGTCCACTCCAGTTAACTCTACCCTAGTTAACTTGCACCGAGTCGTACACATTTCTCTTCCACAGAGCCGCACACGTCTTACATCGTCTGTATCGACTGTAACGGCTCACTCACGACTCCATACGACTCCATACGACTGACTTTCACATTAACTTTCTGGCTTATATAGAGTCCCTAATCGCTTCTCTTAAGTTGCACAAACACTCCTAGTATCCTCTGGAATAACATGTCAGGAAACGTCACATCCTGTCTTTATTTATACACGTAGATTCCAGAAAACACTCGCTGCAGTGTCATCAAGTCGGGGTCACACGTAGTGACCTTTATCTGTCACTGTTCATTAGTAACTGTCCCCCTACTTAGATCTGTTCGTCCCCTGGAACAACACGTGTGGACACGTCACATCCTGTCTTTGTTTGTACATGTAGATTCCAGGGAACACTAGCTGCTGTGTCATCTCGCCGGGGTCATACGTTGACCTCTACCTATCACTGTTCATTTGTAACACTGCCCCCTTCTTAGATCTGTTCGTCCCGAACAGATTCTACTTCATCACGATACTGATGAAATCGATAGACGATCAAGTAGGAAGCTTTGGTGGTTGCCCCCTTCTCAGAGATGTTCTTTCAATCTGGCAGTTGTCCATCTTCTTTCCATAGAAGAATGGGAGCCAAATCCTCATTTTTCAGCAGTTCCTCACAAATGTTTTCATCAATCTTGGTATGGAAACATCGACCTTCAGATGACGACATTGGGCACTCTTGTCGAGAAAATTCATCAGCATTCTAACGAGTTCGCGCTTCACTGGCTGAGTTTTACATTTTGAAGCATCTTTTTACAGATGGGTTAGGGCTTTTTCCAGAACTTCTTCAGAGATGACCAGGTTCATTACAGTACAACAATATTCACATGTTCTTCTTACAACAGCAACTGACTTTGGGTTTGTACGATGCCTGTTGGGTTGATCTTCTCGCACAGTTTTATTTGTACAGTTCTATCTAAGATGGTTACTCACTTCACAGTTCTGGCATCTTAAACTAGTTCTGTCCTTCTTGCTTCTGACTTTATTATCGTTCTTCTAAAACCTCTGTTATACTTCATCAAACCTATTCTAATGAGGAATGTTCTTAGATTATTCTTTAGTGGCTTCACACTTTCAATTGATTCGTAAGGCTTTCTTCTTTGGTCTGATGGTTCCGGACAGAATCTTTCTAACAACATTTGCTATGGAGTTTCGTTAGTGAAAGGTGGGGGTCTATCAGTGGGAGAAGTGGTGAGCTTGTTTTCTAACAACATGGGCTATGGAGTTTCATCAGTTTTCGTTGAAATAGTAACAGCTATCGTCTCTTTTCATTTCTTGTGGGCCACATTCGTTTGGTTTGCTATCACAGTCACAGACAGCACAACCATCACCAGCATACCTATCGTAATTGTCTGTATCGCCACATTCTTGGTTGGACAATTGTTCGCTGTTCATCAATGGTATAGCTCTTTCATCTGTCGACTCAATCTGATACTGTTGGGTGTTCAGCAGCTCGTTAATCATGATTCTAGTTTGATCTTTTATCGTATCTGTTTGTTCTTCTGTCTTGTTGGGCGTGGTAGCTATTTGTTCATTCTCATTCATGGCTTTGGTCAACTGGTTAAATGAAGAAAATCTGGTGTGGATTTCTGATTCTATCTTCTTAATGCTCTCTTTCACCGAGTTCATTTTGTATTGCAAAGTTCTCAGGAGCTCCATCGTATTAGGTTTGATTTCAAATTGGCAAGTGTCTGGATTATCATCTTCCTCCAACAGGGCTTGTCTGAGACGAGCTGTTAGCGTTTCCTTATTTCCGTTAAGCTGTAGACCTCTTTCTCGAAGCTCTTGTCTAAGTTCTTTCATGTCAAGTTCAATAAGAAGTTTGATGGAACACATTCTAGCCAGAAAGATCCCACTTCTGACACCAGTTGTTGCGTATTTCTGAATCTTCTGGCTAAATGTATTAGTAGGCATACAAATAAAAACACTGTAAAGAACTTGACGACTAAACTTTCAGCTTCATCTAACTTTATTGACTATTAACTCTAACATTACTGTAACATGTAGCGTAGAAGACTGTACAATATCTGTCAGTTTACAGTTAGCTATACTTTGTTGCACTGCATCTC
Source organism: Biomphalaria glabrata (assembly GCF_947242115.1). Lineage (NCBI taxonomy): Eukaryota > Metazoa > Mollusca > Gastropoda > Planorbidae > Biomphalaria > Biomphalaria glabrata. Next base: position 49,751,640 of record NC_074714.1, read on the forward strand.
TTCACTTCGTTGCAATTCCTCTCTTCTCAATTTGCCTCGAGCCGTATTCCACAGAACAGACCAACGACACACTTGCCAGTGTCGCTCCAGGTCTCCCAAAGCTGAACCAAGTCGTACTCAAGTCTACCGAATCAGAGCCGCACACGTCTTACATCGACTGTATCGACTGTAACGGCTCAAGTCCACTGTAGTTCGCTGTATAGACTTTAACGACAGTAGTCCACTCCAGTTAACTCTACCCTAGTTAACTTGCACCGAGTCGTACACATTTCTCTTCCACAGAGCCGCACACGTCTTACATCGTCTGTATCGACTGTAACGGCTCACTCACGACTCCATACGACTCCATACGACTGACTTTCACATTAACTTTCTGGCTTATATAGAGTCCCTAATCGCTTCTCTTAAGTTGCACAAACACTCCTAGTATCCTCTGGAATAACATGTCAGGAAACGTCACATCCTGTCTTTATTTATACACGTAGATTCCAGAAAACACTCGCTGCAGTGTCATCAAGTCGGGGTCACACGTAGTGACCTTTATCTGTCACTGTTCATTAGTAACTGTCCCCCTACTTAGATCTGTTCGTCCCCTGGAACAACACGTGTGGACACGTCACATCCTGTCTTTGTTTGTACATGTAGATTCCAGGGAACACTAGCTGCTGTGTCATCTCGCCGGGGTCATACGTTGACCTCTACCTATCACTGTTCATTTGTAACAATAGGAAGAATGGAAAGGCCTTCAAAGAATGGCATTTTATCTAAGGCAGAGAAGAATGGAGAAGGACGGTCAACAGATCGTGAGTGGTGCCCCAACGGTTCAACAGGATAGGTGGCGGTGAGGTTATTAATAAAACAAACAAAACGTATGTATGTGTGCGTTTATATTAAAGGTGGTTTCTTTTAATGCTTAAAACCAACCGCCCCGCCCTACCCCCGTTGCATTGTTTTGTATAAATCTAAGACACTTCAATTAGCGTTTAAAAGAAGCTAACCTATGAAACAGAAATAGTGGTTTGGTGTCACTAGCCTAGATACATGCGTACGTAATATTCATGAAGACATTAACAGAATGTGTGGGTGTCAAAGGTCAACTGCAATCGTTGTAGTAGGCCTAAACACTGACCTGCGACGTCACAACCTGTGGGCAGTAAAGACCAACAGCTCGTTGCCACGTCGTACGGACTTGTGACGACGTAACGAGCTATTGGTCTCCACAAGTTGCGACGTAGCGGGTCAGTGTCCAGGCCTTCTCTGACGATTTGGTCTCACTACAGACTCCTAGCTTTGCGGTCATCATTGAGGTTCTTACTTAGCTTTGAATGAACCGAAGAGCCCAAAGCCGCCCCCCCCCCACCCCCTGCTTCACACTACTCTCTGTTTAGTCTTCGGTGCAGCATCAATGAACGCAATCACACCCGACAATGGAAAGGATATTTCTTTAAGCTCTATGATGGTATGAGCATGGAAAGTGACTTGAACGTCAGCACTCAATTACAGTCAGGTGAGCTGTCGAGATTTGGAGGTAAACACAGGTCTGCTCCAAGGAAAATAGACAGGTTACAAAGAATGTACACGAAAACTGTTAATGGTCTTGACTTTGGTAATGGCCGGGGAGGTGTGGGGCGGGGGGGGGGGGGCGGGCTGGACGTTTTAAGAATGTGAAACATCTTTGTTTCCACGACGTTGAAATAGTTGTACAAACATATATATTTGTGTTAGACCTGCATGTCAAAGTTAAGTTGATTGGTCTATCATTAGTTCTGCTTCTTAACAAGCGGGCAATAATGACTTCTTTTTTTTCTTTCTGTACAGCAAAGTGTACAGGTGACTTGGTAGAGAGCCTTGATGCTCTAATGGAAACCAAAACCATGTTACCATAGTGAAATGATGCCTTCATTTACATGCTAGGTTTGTAAGTTTGAAGGGGCATACTAGTCGATGTGGAAGCGCGGATTTAAAATGTGTGGACATTAAAATACCACCATGAACTGATCTCTTCGTTTTTATGGCTTTCCCACCTTCTTCTTCTATGGTGCTAGATATTTGAACTGTATATTTGGGTTGTAAAAAAGGTGTGAGCATCTCTTCATGGTCTTAACATAGCGCCTCTAATGCCACAAGTCCCACTAAAAAATGGCATTTCCCATGCAAGTTTAGGAGCTCACCGTTCTAGCCCAATGAGTTAAAATTATTGTCGTCTGAGCTAACAAGAGCTTATTCATAAGTGACCTTTTCAACGTTAAATCTGGCTTACTATGACCAGTGCCTAGGTCACCGTGTCACTGTCCACGGACTTGGGTCAGCACGAAAGTCAGCAGCGCACTGCAGTTGCTTCTTTGTCATTGGTCAGGAAGTGAGGACGGTCTGGCACTCGTCTGAAGCCAGGGACCTGTCTAGTGTTTGTAAAATGTTTGACATGTTTCGGATGTTCCTTCAGAGTTGAAGATAGTTTACTTCCTAGTCCAAACCTCCCGCAGGACGACGGGGGATGGTAGCGGGCAGGGCTTGAACCCTCGACCGTCGATAAATCCGAACGACAGTCCAGCGCGCAAACCGCACGACCAGGCAGCCATCCACGTGGTCCACGTGGCGCTAGGCCAAGTACTGCTCGAGACTCGTTGGTCGATGTTTTGTTGTCCTGAGTGCCATATGGTAAGAAATTCTCAACCTATGCAGCCGGTGTTTGATACATATAGCCGTCATAAAGTAGTAGCTCCCAGCAGTTTCCTCCTTAAGATAAGACTGCCTGGGGTCCTCATGATTTCCTTTCATCTAGTTCTGGCCTTTACACCAAACCAGTGGTACCCAAATTTTCGGCTTTGGGACCATAGAAATTTCCGTCACACATGTCAAGGACCGAATGACAAAAAACCAATCGTCCAGTCCGATGTAGCCGAGCCTCAACTGTTTCGTTATGAGCTCAAGACAGAAGGAAGGAGGAACAGCAACGCGTGACGGGCCGAACATGGCCCTCGTAGTAAGGGTATTACCGTAGTCTTAATGAAAGGAATAAATGTATGACAAAACTGATCAATGCAAACTTCTTGGATAAAGCAGCGATGAGTATCAATTATAGGCGGGGTCCCAGTCAGATAAAAATTTCGCTAAAGAAGTTTTTCATTCAGGTGCCTTTGGGGGAGGACTGGCATAAAAGTTCCGGAAGCTTTTTCAAATTGAGTCTTGATGTGCATCATCACATTGTTGTCATCGCGAATATGTCACGGGAAAGATTTGCAGGGCAGGTCTTAGGCCACTGAAACTTATGCGGCTGCAGTGGGCCCCGCACTTTCGGAGGCCCCGTGCTAATTCTAGGTGTCTATTATTATATTAAATCATTATAACTTATAACAGGGTTCTCCTGATTATCCAATAGCTCCTGAAAATCTCACGAAATTATTAAAAATCTCCTGAAAACTCATTTTAAAAATCTGAAAAATAGACAAAATTGTCATTTCGGGTTCGGGGTGTTATTCAAAATGAGAAGAAAAAAAAACGCAAATCCTACGCGGAATTGTCAGATTTCATTTAATAAAAATGTAATGCAAAGACTGATTCCTTTTCTAATACAAATCATAATGTTGACTTATTATTCCTATCCCTACCCAGACTGGGCCCCGCTCAATCCGTTTCGCATAGGGCCCCGCAATTTTTAGGGCCGGCCCTGAACATTTGTGCGCTGTTTCTAGTTCAACGCATCTCAAACTTTGTAACAAAATGAGTCCCCCGCTACAATTGTTTCAAGATATTAACTCTACACATACATACACACATGAAGAAACAAAAGGCGTTTTTTTTTATTGCATAGAAACGGAGCCCGCTATCCCCCCTCCTGGAAATAGTGTGCTAAGAGCCTCCTCATGAATGTCATTGAGAAACTCTTCTGTAGTAATGAAGAGATGTTAAACGTTGGTAGGCAGGCCTATATAACTGGATGAAAGCGACCTTTGCTCCAAACAAAACACTGCACTAACCTAAACATGTAGATTCACGTAGGTCTAGCACTGAACTCATCAATAATGTCTACGGCTGGTAGGTCTCCCGCTGAGAATCTACAGCCTCTCCCTAGACCACCAGTAACATTTTTTTTTTTGGTTACCTCTCATCTGAAATCTCGAAAGGCTTCAGTCTTACCAACTGATCGATGGGATATCCCCAAACTGAATCACGTGAACCCCCGGGGGTTACGTTCCATACTCATTGTTCGGAATAATAAGATGGGTTTGTCGAGGGGGGTGAGAAAATATCTTTATCAAACTTTTTTTTTTACCGTAACAATGTAAGTGGTTTTAGAAAGTGAACACACGAAACAATGTAAGTGGTTTTAGAAAGTGAACATACGTAACAATGTAAGTGGTTTTAGAAAGTGAACATACGTAACAATGTAAGTGGTTTTAGACAGTGAACATACGTAACAATGTAAGTGGTTTTAGAAAGTGAACACACGTAACAATGTAAGTGGTTTTAGAAAGTGAACATACGTAACAATGTAAGTGGTTTTAGAAAGTGAACATACGTAACAATGTAAGTGGTTTTAGAAAGTGAACACACGTAACAATGTAAGTGGTTTTAGAAAGTGAACACACGTAACAATGTAAGTGGTTTTAGAAAGTGAACATACGTAACAATGTAAGTGGTTTTAGACAGTAAGCCTATTGAATGAAATTGGAGTGTATAGAATTCAAGGGTATAAATCTTGAAACTGTATGAGGACAGTTGGTACCTAGGGTAGTCTCCTGAAACACGTCTCTTAGTGAAATAGTAAAGTCGTGTTTATCTTATGTAATTTAATATTAAAATGCATTGGCTGTTCTTAAGTAACAAAAACAATCATTAAAATATAGTTGGGAGGAGTCACGGAGTATATGTTGGGTAAAGCCTTAATAGTAAAATAGTCAAGTTCGTTGATTGGAAGCTAGTAGGACAATGGTACTCTAGTTGGCATGTGTAGCTTGACCAGCACTGTCCACTTTTCTTTTGAATGGCGAGATAATGTTACGAACTCTTTTAAAGATGGGAGTCCAGCTTAGCACATCGGCAATGGGTCAAAATCAAAATCTATGCTAGAATTGGATAGATACTTTAACTAAGTAGTTCAGTAATTCTGAGCATTGTTTCCACAGTTGAGTCTAGATCTCCAAATGGTAAGTCAAATTTATTATTTCAAAAAAAAAAGGCCTAAAGTTATACAGATAAGGTCACTTACAAACTTAACTCGATTTTAGTGACAAAGCAACGCCACTTTCTAACATCCAAAACCAGCGACATACCAAGACACTCTTCGCAAACGCTACTATCAACGCCCTACCGCGCCCATCGACACACGACAACCCGCCACACTTTTGAGGAAGGTCAATGAACTAGGCCAGAGGAATGCGGCCCTGGAAAGTATCGACCAAAGGAAGAACGATGTCAGCACCAAGTGTGTGCGATCACGTCACTTAATGCTATCAAATTATATGTTTTCCTTTCAATGACACTGCTGTAGTGTAAATGGCAATATCCTTGTAAGTTACTTTGTACATTCTATGGCTGCGCACAAGTGCTGCGAAGCAAGCTTGTAAGAAACAATCTAAATGACACGACTTCATCTTTAACAAATCGATTAAAACTATGGTTGCTGTCGCTAAGGTTGCATAGACAGATATGAGTGTAAAGGAAAAAGATTCGAACCCTATGACAAGAGGCCGTTGTAGATCGAACAATGTACATCAAAATGAATTTTTCAATATAGATTTTTTTTTTAAAGAATGCTGACACAAGCATCATCAGGAGATGTAATACTTCTCAGATGACGTGACCCTCTCCAAATGAAATAATGCTCTCCAGACGACATGAAGGTAATAGAAAAACTAGGACACTGGAATTATCAAAACAGCTAAATATTATATCAAAAACAATATTATATCAACACTGTGTATTTTGTAACGTTAAAAGTCGTTTCTTAGTGTATTGTGGACCACTTGACATGAGGCATGGGTATATAAATAACTATTAAAACGTTATGATACACTATCTGATGACCACTCATATATAGTTCGTCCATCGTGGTTCCATGATGACCAATTTGTCATCCAGGGGGGCTGAGGGCTTTGCACTGGGGTTTTATGCCTTCTCATGTGGCTGGTGAGACCTATGTGAGCCCGGAATGTTCGGCTGCACACTGGGCAGGTTATTCCAGCTGGAGCTAGTGTCATTGGCCTTTTCTTCTCATGGACCCGCGCAGGCTTTCCCTGATGCAGGCAAATATAAGACTTCCGTCTTTTTTTGTGTGTTAATGGTAAGGCCAAAGTCTGAGCATGCTCTTTAGAAGTCCTTGACAATGCTCTGCAAATCATTTTCAGAGCAGGCATTTAGGGCAAAGTCGTCAGCAAATAGCAAGTCACTGATTACTGCTGATTTTGTTTTAGATTTTGCTTTGAGCCGCCTCGGGTTGAATAGGCCACCATCCAATCTGTATGTTATAAGATACCCGATAAGCTACAGTGTCTGGTAGGAGATAGCAAAGAAGACCCCCCCCCCCACATAAAGAAATAGATAGAAATGGAAGGACACCAAGAAGACTTTTCCTTCTCCCACTCCGTATGAACAGTGGAGAACCGAATCAAATAACATGAAGTGATAAACAATTGATACGGCAGTTTTTTTTTAAATGAAAAGAAATATATATATAAACAAATTAATATCAAAGATGGTGACATTCACATAATTAGAAATGTTTCGCTTCTTTTAAAGTTTCAATCCTCATAAAACTAGATCCATTTCTCCCACCCCCCAACCAAGGCCGCCGTTAGGGCGTTATATAATGGTGGTCTTGTACCAACCAAGCTTCACACATTTGTGTTTTATTTCGAAACGAAAAAAAAAATTAATTCGGCTAATGAATACGTTCGTGGAGACTCGTTGTTGAATCGGAAATCGATGTATCAGTTTTTTTCAATGAGAGGTAGGAATCGCTATCGCGTAGTTTTTTACCAGTTTTTTCTTTTAGTTCAAATGAATCCCTCAAGGAGTACTTCTTCTAGGTACAGAGTGTTTTTTGTTTCTTTGCTTGTTTCTTAAGCTGGTTGTCTGCTGTGCACATATTGCTACTTTGTGTGCACATTGTTACCTAGTGTGCATATTGTTGCCTGGTGTGCAGATATTGTTTCTTTGTATGCAATTCTTGTCTGGTATATTGTTGCCTGGTGTGCAGATATTGTTTCTTTGTATGAAATTCTTGTCTGGTATATTGTTGCCTGGTGTGCAGATATTGTTTCTTTGTATGAAATTCTTGTCTGGTATATTGTTGCCTGGCGTGCAGATATTTGCCGCATGGGCGAAATGTTGCCTGGTAGCCACTTTTGTCTTTGGTGCGCATATTGTTGCCTGGTTTGCATAAATTGGTGTTTAGTGCGCATAATGGTGTGCATATTGTTGTCCCATGTGCACATTGTTATCTGGTGTGCATATCGTTGCCACGTGTGCATGTTTGGTGCACCCATACGTTTATGTACGCAGATGATTTTGAAAGCGTACAGCTCGTCCCCCGAGGTACGTAGATTTACGCGACGCCCACCGCAAACACATCACACCCCCCCCATCTCTCTCATTCTCGCACACGGTTGCGAAAGCCGTACGCCCTGGCGCCACGCCGCGGAGGCAAGACGGACGTGACCGCATCTAGTTGAAGTGATACCACTTGACAGACCGTTGACAGCATCCTTTCTTTAGCCGCCAGACCCCGCGATCAATAAAAACTCTAAGCGAAGGGAAAGAAGACATCAGAAGACCTTGACACGGAAACATCGGACAGAATGCGTTGTTGTGGAATGACAGATATTTGAAGAAATAACACACACAGAAATCTCCAGGCGAGGGAGAAGATAAGGACGTCACAGAAAGAAAAAACAAAAAACAACGAATAAGCTTTAAGATCGCAACACGTAATCTGATATCAGGGGCCGCCATCTAAAATGTAAACTGTTTGATGCCACAGGTTAAATGTTTAGCACAACCCTCCCCCCCCCCTCTCTCTTCCCCTCTATTTTTGGTTTCTTCCATGTAGATATAATAGTAATAACAACATATCTCTGATATCAAAGAATAAGGGGTAAAAGTAGTATTTAAGTGCCCACGATACACAGGTAGGACCGACACTTTTTTTGCACTTCTGACGCACATGAGGTCTTTATCTGGGAGGTGGGGGAGGGTTCGTCATCTCCTAGTAGAGACGGGTTGATTTGTTCCCAGTCTCTGCATATCTTCATTAATATCTGTGTACTTGATAAAGACTAAAACGGCTAGATTCTGATACAAAGCTTAAAAACAACTTCGTGCGATGGCATGGCTACGTTCGGGTCCTAGTTAATCTATACCAAGGCACGGACTTTCCTTAATAAAATATAAATAAATGTATGGAAAGTTTACAGCTTGTGGAATTCTGGGAAGTCAAAACAAGACTGCGGGGAGACACACACAGACACAAAGCGTCCAAGTAGGTTATCAAAAACTGTATCACCCAAAAACCTTCATCACTGTAACGTAACGTTAGACATTCAAAGTTAGGACAAGTTATCCCGTAAATATTTGTCAAGCAATGATCTAGAGAGAAAGACAGAGTGATATATATATATAGAGAGAGAGACAGACAAACATACGCAGACACACAAAAACAACAACTTTGTGAAACCAAAACACACGCAATTGTGTGGACCTAATCTATCTCCAATTTCTGTTTTTTGTTTCATGTCTGATATTTTCTTTTTACAGTTCAAAAATATAATTCACTTCATAAAAAAGTACTTCTTTAAAATACATTGTTCTGTTTTAGTGTTTGACACGCTTCGGACGCTCCTTCAAGATTTGAAGATTATTACATCCTAGCCCAAACCTCCAGCAGGAAGGCCAGAGATAGCGGCGGTAAGTGTCTGAGCCACGGACCACCGAGTCGACAGTCCAGAGCACATACCACACGACCAGGCAGGTGAATATATATTAATCCTATTTGCTATACACACATACTCCACTAAAGCTTAGAAGACAAACGTTTGAAGTTCACAATACTCATCCCAGACATCCTTTCACTCTACAACCTGTACTTACCCTATGATAACAATGGTGAAATCTAATGCGTTCCATCCGTTCCGTAAGTACGCCCCTTGGTGCATTACGAAGCCGTAGGCAATGATTTTTAATATTGCTTCCAAACAGAATATCACAAGAAACACATATTCAATAGTATCCTGGGGAATCAAACAAAAATGTAACTCATTAACTAATAACTTATTAATAATAAATGTTTCATTATATAATCAGTTATATCTTTTAAAGTTATAGGCTATACAGTTCATGTTTAGTTCAGCACATGAGGGGGGAAGGCGAAATGGCTTAGTGGTAAAGCGCTAAGGCAATTGAATCTAGGGGTTTCGTTCGAATCTCGGATTTTTAATTTAGGAATTTTTAGGCTGCCAATAAGTCCACCCAACTCTAAAGGGATACCTGACATTAGTTGGGGGAAAGTAAAGCATTACTCGTTGTGCTGCGATACCCTCGTAAACCGTCGGACGTAGAAACAGATGTCCTGTACATTATCTGCAAAGGTCTGAAAGAGGGAATTTGCAAAGCTTGTATAAAAAAAAATTAATAATAATGAATTATTTTTTCTGCATTGAAAAAAGAAATAAATGCTACTTATTGGGAATGTGGCTGTATATGTGGGGTTATTCCCCTAATTACATGAAATACGTTTCTCCCTTTCCCATTCTAGGATGAAGATGAAATTCTCATTAATTATTCATAGTCTATGACAATATTTAAATCAATAACAAAAATTAAACGATTAGTGGTAATTAATTAATTGTGTTGTATATAGAAAAAGGGAGCTTATTTCTGCAGTATTGAAATAAATGGCAGTGGTTTTGAGATTATTTCTCTTAGAAAAGCTTTGTATTTTTATAAAAACAAAAATATTATACTTGTTGTTGATTACAAAAAAGACGACTTCCGAGTTTGCTGTCCCTCTATTGAGCGTAAAATCTCAATGGTCAGGTCTTGGGGGCACCCTAGATAAAATGTATACCTAAAGTAGCGGAGAAGGAAGCACTAAACACTGTTATGTTACCTTCAACAATTGTTTGAAAAGTTCTCGGCCTACTAAAACAGTATGAAACAGGCTTACAGTACGTCGTTCTACCTTTGTATCTATAAAGACATGATGAAGGTGATTACAGGCAACTACAACTAAGCCTATTGGCTATTGAAGAGAAAGCAACAACAGAATCCTATGCTGCTGAACCAAGTCAGATAACTGACCTGTAAAGTCCAAATTACCGGACCTTCTCTCTAGAGACAGACAATGGGGAACCTCGACCATTATTTCGACTTCAGACAAAGTAGCCAATGAACTAACAGAAAGAGCATTTCTACAAGCCGTATTGATAGACATATTTTTAGGAATGTTTGCGCACCAATGTATCCTTTTTCTAGCAGTAAAAGAATAATGGAGATGAAAACGTTGTCATTTTGAATCGAAGGAATTTCTCAATGTCTAGAATAAAGTGCAGGAGCTTGGCCGTGCACTCTTGCTTCGACTTGGCATTCTAAACGTTTAATTGTCTTTTATCTGCCCTTTAGTCTGTTCGTCTGTGCTATTGGTTAAATGTACTGTCTTAATAAATGCTTCGTTTTCATTGGAGCTTAGTTAAGTGATGTGGTACAAACTATTCTTCCAATGTCATTGCCACCTCTTTGATGAACAATATTCCTGTACAAGGTCCTCGGGGCTCGCAGAGATCTTCCTTCAGGGAACAGTACCAGGAAAAAGAAGAAGAGGCAGACAGAGAAAGCGAAGGGTATATAACATAAAAGAATGGACGGGCCTGTTATTGAAAGATGTACTATACAAGACAAAAGACAGGAATGGATAAAGACGGTCAAGAAATCATGTGAGTTGCCCCAACGGTCAAACAGACTAACGGAAAGGCGAAGGTCAAGTCCTGCTTCTCTCATTACACATTTTCTTCTAGTTAGTCTTCTGTTTAAAAACGTCCCCACGCCTGCACTCATTGTATCATTTTGTTCTTATTGAATAGTCTATTCAGTTTCCAGAAGAGAAGTACAACTATTAGTCCAAGTCTTGACTTTACTCAAGAATGCCCAACGTTGAGACCCCAGGAAGGGGCTTTTTTCACAAACTGAAAGTTGACCCAAATCAAACAAAACATTCTGTGCCAAATAAGCGCAATCTGTTGCAAGCGGTACTCACAGTAACAATGACTTCAACAAAAGCCTGAATACCAGGATACCACGTGATTAATGAGCTGCTGGGGGAGAGGTAGAAATCTCAACAAAAAAAAAAAGTCTTTCCTAGGCCAGGCTGCTCCACGGGGCAGTGGGTCAAGCAGATTTATAATCCCAGACAGCACAGCTCGTTTAGGTAGTGAATTATTCAACAAACTCGAGGACTGTGCGTCATTCAGTTTTTCAACAAACATCTCTTCCAATGAGTCTTGCAATTTTCGGTGGAATTCTCAGGGGTTTTAATTCCGTTATAACGACCAGCTCTTGGAACATTCCATTTCAATTTCAATATTACGCCAATACTAGTAATTATGACCATGTATTTGACCAAGCGTTATTGCTATTGTTTGTTTTATCGCAGTGCCTAGTGACATACTTAACAAATGTTTAGAAACGTCTGGCTAAAAGCATTTGTTTAGTGTTTTTTTTTTTTTTGTTTCTCGAAGTGCCTAGGGTCAAACTTACCAAACGTTTAACAATGTCTTGCTAATGCTAATAACTGAAAGCTGAACTTAGTCACCTATGTAACTGTTCCAGATAATAAAAGGTTTACTATTCATGGGTGATTGGTATGTCGCTTCGAACCATTGAATGCCTCTGTGTTTGAAAAGAATTTAAATGCTATATCTTTCAAAATTCTTTTTAAAGATCTTTTCAATATTTATAAATTGTGTAAGTTTGGTATCATTGCTTTGTTAGAAAGTCATTTATCTGCGTGAGAAGGCTGTGGCAGTGACACGATCAAACGTCGTCGCGTCTTCACGTGAGGGTACGTTTGGGACATTCAGAAATGAAAATCATTACGTTCTAACTCGAACCTTCTGCAGCATGACCAGGGATGTCAACGGGCAGAGTTTCAACTAGAGAAGAGCATAACACGACGGAAAGGCAGACATTTTTATTCATCGATTTTAAATTGCTGCATTGGAGATACTCATGGCAACTAAAAAGGATCATCAGTGTTACCCTGTGTTAGATGGACTAGATCAGTGTTACCCTGTGTTAGATGGACTAGATCAGTGCCACCCTGTGTTAGATGGACTAGATCAGTGCCACCCTGTGTTAGATGGACTAGATCAGTGCCACCCTGTGTTAGATGCACTAGATCAGTGCTACCCTGTGTTAGATGGACTAGATCAGTGCTACCCTGTGTTAGATGGACAAGATCAGTGCTACCCTGTGTTAGATGGACTAGATCAGTGCCACCCTGTGTTAGATGCACTAGATCAGTGTTACCCTGTGTTAGATGCACTAGATCAGTGCTACCCTGTTAGATGGACTAGATCAGTGTTACCCTGTGTTAGATAGACTAGATCAGTGCCACCCTGTGTTAGATGGACTAGATCAGTGCCACCCTGTGTTAGATGGACTAGATCAGTTCCACCCTGTGTTAGATGGACTAGATCAGTGCTACCCTGTGTTAGATGGACTAGATCAGTGCCACCCTGTGTTAGATGGACTAGATCAGTGCTACCCTGTGATAGATGGACTAGATCAGTGCCACCCTGTGTTAGATGGACTAGATCAGTGCCACCCTGTGTTAGATGGACAAGATCAGTGCTACCCTGTGTTAGATGGACTAGATCAGTACCACCCTGTGTTAGATGGACTAGATCAGTGCTACCCTGCGTTAGATGGACTAGATCAGTGCTACCCTGTGTTAGATGGACTAGATCATTGCTACCCTGTGTTAGATGCACTAGATCAGTGCCACCCTGTGTTAGATGCACTAGATCAGTGTTACCCTGTGTTAGATGCACTAGATCAGTGCTACCCTGTTAGATGGACTAGATCAGTGTTACCCTGTGTTAGATGGACTAGATCAGTGTTACCCTGTGTTAGATGCACTAGATCAGTGCCACCCTGTGTTAGATGCACTAGATCAGTGTTACCCTGTGTTAGATGCACTAGATCAGTGCCACCCTGTGTTAGATGCACTAGATCAGTGCCACCCTGTGTTAGATGCACTAGATCAGTGCCACCTTATGTTAGATGGACTAGATCAGTGCTACCCTGTGTTAGATGGACTAGATCAGTGCTACCCTGTGTTAGATGGACTAGATCAGTGCTACCCTGTGTTAGATGGACAAGATCAGTGCTACCCTGTGTTAGATGGACTAGATCAGTGCCACCCTGTGTTAGATGCACTAGATCAGTGTTACCCTGTGTTAGATGCACTAGATCAGTGCTACCCTGTTAGATGGACTAGATCAGTGTTACCCTGTGTTAGATGGACTAGATCAGTGTTACCCTGTGTTAGATGCACTAGATCAGTGCCACCCTGTGTTAGATGCACTAGATCAGTGTTACCCTGTGTTAGATGCACTAGATTAGTGCCACCCTGTGTTAGATGCACTAGATCAGTGCCACCCTGTGTTAGATGCACTAGATCAGTGCCACCCTGTGTTAGATGCACTAGATCAGTGCCACCTTATGTTAGATGGACTAGATCAGTGCCACCCTGTGTTAGATGGACTAGATCAGTGCCACCCTGTGTTAGATGGACTAGATCAGTACCACCTTGTGTTAGATGGACTAGATCAGTGCCACCCTGTGTTAGATGCACTAGATCAGTGCCACCCTGTGTTAGATGGACTAGATCAGTGCTACCCTGTGTTAGATGGACTAGATCAGTGCTACCCTGTGTTAGATGATAGATGGAGCAGTATACCCAGTGCTATATGGAATATACCAGTGCTAGTGGTAATGCCCTGCTTCCCAAACACTCCTATCAGTTCACGGAATACTATGACATAAACACATTGTTAGCTATTGCAGCCAGTAATTGACCTGAATATAAAATATACAGAGTACTGTCAATAAAACTATTTTAAAAAGCATGAATAAGAAAAGAAAAGAGAAATGAAGTAAGATGGTTGAAACTAAACAGCTTACAGGCTGTATTATGGGAAGACAGAACAGTGACCAAAACAAACGGATGAAGTGAAACTCAAAACTATTTAGAAACAAACAATAAGAAAAATGAGAAGAACTCTGGCGTTCATATAAAAAGCAAGTTTTTTTTCTAAATCTTTTTTTAAAATAGGCAAACAACTTATGTTCCGTCCCCGCTGACACCCAACACATCCACGCTGCCGGATGCTAGTCGGCTCCTAGAGACCATATGACCCAAAGTTACGTGTGAAGTCAGACACTGATATTATGGTCAGTTTGATGAAGCGAATACTTTACTGGTAACATTTCCCCAAAAGGCGATACAAAACTGTTTCCCTAGACTGAATAATTGAGTACTATCAAGAATCTTGGTAGGGTACAGTTTGCAATGAGATCCTTTCTCTTACTAAAATATTTTTTATCTTTCATTTTACGTATTCTTTACAATAACGAATCATCGCCTCTCTTATGACTTTGAATAGCAAAATCTAAATTGCTCTTTCTAATTACACATTATGTACTTCAATGATACATCCACAATGATAAATTAGTGTTACAAACCCTTTTGACATACACAGAGGGTGTTGGTTATGAAATTTCTTTTACAGTAAAATTGCAACCCAACTGACGTCATCTACCTCTATTTATTGCAGATTGACTTATATTTAAGAATATTCTAGTCACCTCTTAGAGGGCGGTACTGCTGCAAACATGCTGCATTCAAAGTTTGTTTTTTGTATTTTTTTAGGTGAATAACTATGGGGAACTAGACAGAATTTACGCCCCTTTCAGAAATATCTGTTTTCTGAAGGCAACACGGCGAGAACATGGCCAAGCCAATTTAGGCGTTTGAGCGATTATCCAAGAGTGTGCATAACTGTAACCCACGAGGCTGAACAACGTTAATAAGAGATTACAAAAGACGACTTACCAAAGCTTCATTGATCTTATTGGAGTCTGATTGAGGATACGGTGTGTAGATAGCCAGAGCAATACAGTTGGCAAATATAGTCACCAGCACCAAAAATTCAAATGCTGTAAGATTGGTTAAGGAAGGTTTGTTTTGAAACAAACGTACACTCAATGTGCATACAAATACATAAATGTACAGGTAGAATGTACACAAACACTGAGACATTTGTTTAGTCTCTGTTCATATTACCCTACCATTGTTGTTGTTTTTATACTAGAAATCATACAAATACATGTAATATGTCATGTCAACTGTTAGAATCAAAAGTCTAGAGCTTAATGTCAGCTACCCATGTAAAGTAGTTCAATAGTCTTGTGTATACAATGTCAGGCTTAGGCTACAAAAGTAGCACTACCTCTGGACTTAAGCTACCTCTTTTGAATACGTTCTACACTGGACTTAAGCTACCTCTTTTGAATACAATCTAGACTGGACTTAGGCTACTTTTTTTTTTACTATGATCTAGGCTGGACTTAGGCTAGCTCTGGATTAAGAATACCTATTTTGACTACGATCTAGACTACCTGTTTTGAATACCATCTAGGATTCCGAATACGATCTAGGAAGGGATTTTTCTGTCATCTTTAGGTTAATGGTTAACATATAAGTGCTGAGATTTAAATAAGGCCAACCCAGAGAGTTGGTCAAAGGATATTTGTACTCTGCCACCTGTATACAAAACTTTCGCACTGGGTTCTTCAACGTCATACAGAACAGGGCCCGCGCTGGGCGCACGTTCTGGTTGGGTTGCTTCCTCATGTTGGCACGTTTTCTGACCGTAGCAGCTCCCTGGGCAGCCGCTAATGCAGTGCTCCAGCCGGTGCTGAGGGCTCTCCCGGAGTCTGTTGTGGTCAGTGAGAGGCCGCCGACTGCAGTCGCGAGGGCTGCGGTGTTTTGAGCGGTGATGGCCTTGTAGCCACTGCCCCCGCCGCCTGGGTCCTCCCCGCTTCGGCCTCCACCTCCTGAAGCGCCCGCACCAGAAGATGAGCTGTGAGGTCCACTAGGCTGTAGCCCCCCTCCTCCTCCTCCAATGTCTCGGCTGTGACCAGTACGTTGGTCATTGTGCACCCCTGAGGAGGAAACAAACGAAATAATTGTTAACAATGTTAGAGACACAATCAAAACATCAGATTGGAAAACCATGTAAGTGACCGTGGGATGTACTGCACTCTTCAGACATGAAGACAGGCCTTAGAATACACTGAATGAGTTAACACGTGACATGTATCTAACTTGTGGACATATTCTCATGACGAGCCACAAACATATACAAAAGAAGAACGGAAATAAATCACATTCATCACAAACAAATAACTTTGTTTTTCGTAACAAGCAAAATGAACACAAAATATATTTAAAAAAAAAAAAAGCTTATAAAAGGAAAGAACTGTACATTTATGGTCGATTTATCTCAATACTTTAAGATTTATTTCTCTTTTTATATCAAAATAAAATTAATTAATTATCACTAATTAGTTAATTGTTTTTTTTTATGCTTCATGTTTGTTGGGGACAACGAATAGTTGAGCATGATTTCAGTTTGATCCGAGAAGGGGAAGTGCGAGAAAAACGTGTACATATGTCAACCAGACAGACAGACAACAGAGTGAGTAGCTATAAGCTTGGTAATGATATTAAAATAATTGACGTTCTTATTAAAAAAAAAATCTCTTCTTAAAATTACTGTAATGACCAGCACATTTTAACACTTCTAAATGCCAATTCATCCTGTTTCATTACATATTGTATAAAACTAGAGACAAAAAGATCTACAACTAATTAATTCTACTTTAGCCTCCACTTAGTGTTGATTTAAAACAAAAAATATTTCCATTAAGACGATTCAAGTTCAACGAATATAGCTCTAACAGCTCTCATTAAACTTGAGGCATGGGTTAAAGACGTCATCGGTGGCTATTTCAAGAGCAGGAAGCATTTGCTACCGAAGATTATTGACCACCAATACACAAAGATCGTCACTCAGAAAAGTATATACGTTATTGCAAAAGCACATTTTAAAACTAAATGTATTCAGGACCTGTGCAATGCACTATCTCGACCCGCCCACCCTTACCAACAATAGCCACACATAGCAAGAGGCAACATTGGAAATCTTTAGGGCCTGTGCAAGGAGTCAATGAAAAGCCCACTTTTGGTTTCTGGAATTCTTTCCCTCTATGTCCAGCTAAAGCTGAATCGCGAGGCCTCTGTCAGGTTCGACGCCAATGGAACTCAAACATTGGCCTCTTGTCCAACATATGTAGATTTTGTAAAAATAATTAGGGCCTAATTTTCTTACGCCTGCGCCAGCATTTAAAATGATGTGGCTCAGAGGTCAAAACCGCTTGACTACGTCTTGGCCACCTAACAAGGGGGCTGGAGCTCGAATTCCGACTCATCAAGCAGAGCTGTGTTTGCTGAGCTCCTAATAGCAGCATGGAAACCTTCTCCAAAGTACCCCCTCCTGCCACAGAGATTGGACCATAGCGCACTGAGCATGCTATAAGCAGGAAACATGCGCTATATAAAAGCAATTAAAAGAAAACGTTTTCTCCAAAAACACAGCACTAGTAGTCCTACTGTTGTTGATTAGATTAAATGTATCTAAACAAAGCACTAGTAGTCCTACTGTTGTTGATTAGATTAAATGTATCTAAACAAAGCACTAGCATTCCTACTGTTGTTGATTAGATTAAATGTATCTAAACACAGCACTAGTAGTCCTACTGTTGTTGATTAGATTAAATGTATCTAAATACAGCACTAGTAGTCCTACTGTTGTTGATTTAGACTAAATGTATCTAAATACAGCACTAGTAGTCCTACTGTTGTTGATTTAGACTAAATGTATCTAAATACAGCACTAGTAGTCCTACTGTTGTTGATTTAGACTAAATGTATCTAAATACAGCACTAGCATTCCTACTGTTGTTGATTAGATTAAATGTATCTAAACACAGCACTAGTAGTCCTACTGGTGTTGATTGACTAAATGTATCTAAACACAGCACTAGTAGTCCTACTGTTGTTGATTAGGCTAAATGTATCTAAATACAGCACTAGTAGTCCTACTGTTGTTGATTTAGACTAAATGTATCTAAATACAGCACTAGTAGTCCTACTGTTGTTGATTAGGCTAAATGTATCTAAATACAGCACTAGTAGTCCTACTGTTGTTGATTAGACTAAATGTATCTAAACACAGCACTAGTAGTCCTACTGTTGTTGATTAGGCTAAATGTATCTAAATACAGCACTAGCAGTCCTACTGGTGTTGATTGACTAAATGTATCTAAACACAGCACTAGCAGTCCTACTGGTGTTGATTGACTAAATGTATCTAAACACAGCACTAGTAGTCCTACTGTTGTTGATTAGGCTAAATGTATCTAAACACAGCACTAGTAGTCCTACTGTTGTTGATTAGACTAAATGTATCTAAACAAAGCACTAGTAGTCCTACTGTTGTTGATTTAGACTAAATGTATCTAAATACAGCACTAGTAGTCCTACTGTTGTTGATTAGACTAAATGTATCTAAACAAAGCACTAGTAGTCCTACTGTTGTTGATTTAGACTAAATGTATCTAAATACAGCACTAGTAGTCCTACTGTTGTTGATTTAGACTAAATGTATCTAAATACAGCACTAGTAGTCCTACTGTTGTTGATTAGACTAAATGTATCTAAACACAGCACTAGTAGTCCTACTGTTGTTGATTAGGCTAAATGTATCTAAACACAGCACTAGTAGTCCTACTGTTGTTGATTAGACTAAATGTATCTAAATACAGCACTAGTAGTCCTACTGTTGTTGATTAGACTAAATGTATCTAAACACAGCACTAGCAGTCCTACTGGTGTTGATTGACTAAATGTATCTAAACACAGCACTAGTAGTCCTACTGTTGTTGATTAGGCTAAATGTATCTAAATACAGCACTAGTAGTCCTACTGTTGTTGATTTAGACTAAATGTATCTAAATACAGCACTAGTAGTCCTACTGTTGTTGATTAGGCTAAATGTATCTAAACACAGCACTAGTAGTCCTACTGTTGTTGATTAGGCTAAATGTATCTAAACACAGCACTAGTAGTCCTACTGTTGTTGATTAGACTAAATGTATCTAAATACAGCACTAGTAGTCCTACTGTTGTTGATTAGACTAAATGTATCTAAACACAGCACTAGCAGTCCTACTGGTGTTGATTGACTAAATGTATCTAAACACAGCACTAGTAGTCCTACTGTTGTTGATTAGGCTAAATGTATCTAAATACAGCACTAGTAGTCCTACTGTTGTTGATTAGGCTAAATGTATCTAAACACAGCACTAGCAGTCCTACTGTTGTTGATTTAGACTAAATGTATTGAAGGACTAGTATTGTGAAAGTCACATGCATTAACACCTTGCCAATGTTAAGTTTCAATCTCAAACACAATATCAGGGTTGGTTTGTTTTTCAAAAGTAAGACAAAGGTTTGCAGTTTAACTTTTGTTCAAATAGTGTCTTGTCAATGTATAGTACTGTTATACATTAAAGGAAGGAGCAAGCTAGCGAACGTTAGTAAGTAGACATTGTTTAAGAAAACGGCATAAAAATATAACCAACTAATAACCAACTAATAATCTGGTCGATGAATTATGTTTTTATTTAGGCGATAATGCGAAGTTGTTAGCGCTGAATCTGTCGTGATTTTACCCCCCCCCCCCCCCCCCCAAAAAAAAAAAAAAAAAAAAAAACCAGCTCTTCATCAAACTGTATGTGAATGAATATATCGTGATTAAAAGAAAAAAATAATAATAAAAGGGAGAGGGGACAAGAAAAAATAAAGGGGCTGGGGAGGAGGCTTACGGAATATTGAAATACACCAATAAAAACCCAGTGACACGATACGTTTGAGCCAGGTGTGGCGATATATTGAGAGAGCCAGATGACAATGATGTCTTGATGTTACGATGAGATTGTGTGGATCAAACAATGCGTTTCTGATGTTCTAATTTTGTACAAATCCCTCCTCTCGACAATTTCCGGATTGTCAAACAAGAGCGTGATGCCCCGGAGATACTACTTTGAAGTCAACACTGAGCTTCTTTTCAATAACTACAAATATACACACTAAACCAATGTACAATACAGTTGAATTTAATTTCTTTGACTCTAGTATTCGCTATCTTTCTCAATGGAATCTCCAAGTCTTTCAGTGCGTACGACCTTTTGCTCCCTTTTGTAACGTCCAAACTATTTTTAGAGCTCACGGAAAAAAAACCGACACCATTTTAAAAATAATTGTCAACAACGTGCAAACATGACCTTGTGCTAGAAAGAAATTAAATCTAAAAATAAACTGACTGCGATAGCTGCAATTAAATACAACATCCAGTTTCTTTGCCTACTTGAAAACAAACAAAAAAAAAAACATCCACTGTGATAGAAGAAAGAAAAGCAATGCAGTCAGTACCGTTCCCGTTATGAGACAACATCAAGTTCACAGAAAGCTGATGCTATGTAAAAGTCTAAACAAAACATACAAACAGCCAACGAGTAGAGACACCCAACATGTACGAACAGCCGACATGTAGAGACAGCCAACATGTAGAGACATCCAACATGTAGAGACAGCCAACATGTACAAACAGACAACGTGTAGAGACAGCCAACGTGTACGAACAGTCAACATGTAGAGACAGCCAACATGTAGAGACAGCCAACATGTACAAACAGTCAACATGTAGAGACAGCCAATACGTAGAGACAGCCAACATGTACAAACAGTCAACATGTAGAGACAGCCAACATGTAGAGACAGCCAACGTGTACAAACAGCCAACATGTAGAGACAGCCAACATATACAAACAGCCAACATGTAGAGATAGCCAACATGTACAAACAGCCAACATGTAGAGACAGCCAACATGTACAAACAGCCAACATGTAAAGACAGCCAACATGTACAAACAGCCAAAATGTAGAGACAGCCAACATGTAGAGACAGCCAACATGTAGAGACAGCCAACATGTACAAACAGCCAACATGTAGAAATAGCCAACATGTACAGACAGCCAACATGTACAAACAGCCAACATGTACAAACAGCCAACATGTAGAGACAGCCAACATGTACAAACAGCCAACATGTACAAACAGCCAACATGTACATGTACAAACAGCCAACATGTACAAACAGCCAACACGTAGAGACAGCCAACATGTACAAACAGACAACATGTAGAGACAGCCAACGTGTACGAACAGTCAACATGTAGAGACAGCCAACATGTAGAGACAGCCAACATGTACAAACAGTCAACATGTAGAGACAGCCAACATGTAGAGACAGCCAACATGTAGAGACAGCCAACGTGTAGAGACAGCCAACATGTAGAGACACAGCCAACATGTAGAGACAGCCAACATGTAGAGATAGCCAACATGTACAAACAGCCAACATGTAGAGACAGCCAACATGTACAAACAGCCAACATGTAAAGACAGCCAACATGTACAAACAGCCAACATGTAGAGACAGCCAACATGTACAAACAGCCAACATGTAGAGACAGCCAACATGTACAAACAGCCAACATGTAGAAATAGCCAACATGTACAGACAGCCAACATGTACAAACAGCCAACATGTACAAACAGCCAACACGTAGAGACAGCCAACATGTACAACCAGCCAACATGTACAAACAGCCAACATGTACATGTACAAACAGCCAACATGTACAAACAGCCAACACATAGAGACAGCCAACATGTACAAACAGACAACATGTAGAGACAGCCAACGTGTACGAACAGTCAACATGTAGAGACAGCCAACATGTAGAGACAGCCAACATGTACAAACAGTCAACATGTAGAGACAGCCAACATGTAGAGACAGCCAACGTGTACGAACAGCCGACATGTAGAGACAGCCAACACGTAGAGACAGCCAACATGTAGAGACAGCCAACACGTAGAGACAGCCAAAATGTAGAGACAGCCGACATGTAGAGACAGCCGACATGTAAAGACAGCCAATACGTAGAGACAGCCAACACGTAGAGACAGCCGACATGTACAGATCGACACCAAACGACGTTACTTGTACAAAGTTCTGCTACTCAAAAAGACGTAAGTATTTACTGGCAGGAACCGGTGAAGCGAAAACGTCAATGAAGCAAACTCCGGATAACGCCTCCCCCCCCCCCCCTCCTTTTTTCCTCTCACAGGAAATCGCTTGTCTATTTTTATCAAGAGCATTTACCATTGTTTATGTGAAACGTTTGCGCTCAGGTTGGGAAATGACTGACAGACCTTTAGACTAACAGGGATAGAAGAGGACGAACGAACTCCAATGGATGCTAAGAATATAGATAAGCCACTTTGATCGATATGTAGAGATTGCTGTATAGTACAGGCTTCGAAGTCTTCTCCTCTAGGGTATCATGGGTAGCAGACTTTTAAGTGATTAGGAAAATGTGTGTGCGTGCGAGCTATGAATGCGTATGTGTGTGTGTGGGGGGAGGGGGAGTGAATTCGTTGACAATGTCATCCTTAAGTTACCACTTTGTTGGAAAGTGAACAGCTGTTTTCAGCTTTCTTCCAGACAACTTCAACTGTAAACAATCTTTTTGTTTCTACCCTGTGGATCAAAATATGTCCTTTCATCATGTGTTATGTCATGTCATGTATGTCATGCCAAGTCATGTATGTCATGCCAAGTCATGTATGTAAGGCCTTGTCATGCTTATTTAATGTCACGTTAAGTAATGTAATACCATGTATGTCATGTAATGCCATGTATTTAAGGAGATGTATGCCAAGTAATACCATGCATGTATTGTGACATACATTGCATTACATACATGACATTATGTTACATGACAATGTAATGTATGTAATGTATGTCAAGTTATTTTATGTATACCACGTAATATCTGTGTAATGCCTTGCATGTCATGTAATTTAATGTTTATCATGCCATGTATGTCATGTAATATTAACGTCATGTCACGTGATTGTAAGTATATGATGTTATGTCCCTTAATGATATGTATCTAATGTCAAGCATGTAATGTAATGTCATGCATATAATGCTATAAACACAATGTCATGTACGTAATGTCATCAGGTCATGTCATTACCCTGTATCTCCCTCTCCCCAAATCGATGAACA
This sequence comes from Biomphalaria glabrata, assembly GCF_947242115.1. Classification (NCBI taxonomy): domain Eukaryota; kingdom Metazoa; phylum Mollusca; class Gastropoda; family Planorbidae; genus Biomphalaria; species Biomphalaria glabrata. The sequence continues at coordinate 49,774,965 of NC_074714.1, forward strand.
AGGGTTTCCTCTAAGAATGTGAGCTCATAAAGAATTTACTATCCTGAGAATGTCTTCCCAGCCCAGCACGCTCAAATGCCATACATTTATTTGTGTCTTTATTTATTTATTTGGGTAGTGTACACCAAAATAAACGTTTTTAGCGAGCTCTTGTATATCTGCAAGTTTTACCTTTCGAGGTCTCAAATATATGCATAAATTGTACTTTATATGCCACAGCGTGGTGAAATTGTTGACACTTGTTTTTAAGTTTGTGTAGCGTCTTGAGAATGTGTTCACAACATTGGTGTAGTGCAGTGTTTTATTGTCCGTTCATGTGCAGTTCTAGCTTAATAAAGCCTTGTTTTAGTTTTCTCTGATGTGTTTTCTTAATTATAATCCCATTTTAATGAATGGGTGTCAGCCGTTGTTAATTTTACAGGCTCATTTTTGGTGCAAAAAGAGCTCATGAGAAGAGAAGTCTACTCTGACATAGGCCCCAACCAAATTTTCACCCAGTTTCCACAATTAAAATATTTTTTTTTTGTAAAATCACGAAACATATCTATTTCACAACAAAAGAACAGAAAGTATTTTGATTTCTTTATTTTTTTAAATCGGCCTACAAGTCTATTGTGAAGATAAAAATGTAAAATATTTGCCTTTTTATCGCGTAGTTGCCAGATAAGAGCTGAATTTCAAGAGTTATTGTTTGCCAGATACTCTGCAGGTGATAGATTGCCTGTTTTAAATCTCCATTACATATCTTTACTAAATAACAGTGCCTCGAATACTGGTACTAACTATCAGTAATGGTTGAGTTTCTATGGGACTTAATGATACACTAGTACGTCTATCTAACCAGACACTGTCAAAGATGTTTGTGCATACAATCGCACTATGAACGAAACAAGTGTTGCGTAGTGAATTACAGTTAATGTCCATTTTATTCTTTTTACATATCTTTGATATTTCACAAACTATATTAAACTACGATCAACGCTGTGTAATTAGTAATAGCAAAAATAGACCATAAGAAATGTAGGCCTAAGTAAAGTATCCCATTCAGATAAATAAGCTTCTCACAACTCCCCCTTTGCAGACACGGCGCCCACACCTTTGAAACCGTAAACCATATCCTCTTTGAATGCCCCTCTCTAATCCACCTTAGGCAGACCCTACTTCCACTACAGCCCAACACATATCTAACACCCTGTACGGCAGTGCTGAACAACTGAAGAGAACAGCACACTTTTTTTCCTTGGCACAGTCTGCAAAAGAGCTCACAGCTCAGCAGCAATAAAGCTGGCTAGAAGAAAAAGAAGACCCCATTCAGACCTTTCGATCTATAGGGCAGATGGTGTAAAGGTCATCTATTTCTATGACCCAAAGTTAACGAAGGTGTCACGTGGGCAGCACAACGACCAACCGCCTTTACATTTCTCCAACCAATGTCAGGTACCCATTAGAGCTGGCTGGACTCAGAGGCCTCTCCCAAAATCCCATTCAATAATCCCAATCTTCATCAGGATTAGAGCCCGGAGGCCTCCGTTTGGAAGCCGAGCGCTTTACCACTCATCCACCGCACTTCCCACTTAGGACATTATTATAAAGTCCCTCTCCTTATATACAGTATAGATCTGTATAATGCAATAATTTTTTTTTATCTTCAAAGCAAAACAAATCATAAATTATCCTTATTAAAAAAAAATGTAAATGTTTTATTTTGTTTTATTTTATATTCCTGAACCTCCAAAAAAAAATGTATTCTACTGTTTTGAGGTAATGTTCATTTAATGGCTGTTTGAAACCTTAACCTGGAGGATCTCTCAAGGAAAAAAAATCACTGAATCATACAATTAGCCTTTAAAATTTTTCTATTGCTGAATGATGTCCCATTCTGAAGGAGATGTCTGAAGTATATAAAACAAAAACACGATGTATATGAGCTGATAGGATGTGAAAATATGAATATTATGATCATTAAAAAAAGAAATAGCCTATATTGCTATTATTTATAATCAAATAATTCAATTGATTGTAGACACCGTGACCAATAATTAACTCCGGATTTACGGCAGTGCAGACAGTGCGCCCCTTAAAGGAGACATTCAAAAAAGTATACAATTTAAAAAAAAAAAGGAAATTAAATATAGAAAAAAAGGAAATAAATTGTGCACGTTTTCTATTTTAAAACATGACCTATTTTCAGATCTACTTGTTTAATCAATTTTTTTAAGTGCATTTTTTTGTTAAAGCATTCGTAAGAGGGTAGCTGGCCTAGGCCCTAGGGTACCGCTACGATTATAATATTGCACAGTGTCGCTATTTCAATGAAATTAGGTGCCGGTATGTTAGTAAGTATCCGCACAGTGTCAGAACTAAACTGATATTTAGTTTCAGGGCTGATAAGAATTTTTTGTTTGTTTTAAAACTGGTGACTTGGAATATACATATTGAGATGGGTCTACGACTCTACGTAATACTGTTTAGTTGAACATGTTTCGGGGGCTTGGCGTCCGAGTACCACAGCGCTTGGCTTCCCGAGTTCGAATCTCGGTGCAGACTTAAAATTTAATTTGGCGGTTTTAAGGGCACCACAGAGCCAACCCAATTCTAACGTGCGAAGTAAAGCGGGTTGGCCGTTGACGCCCTCGTTGGCCATAGAAACAAACGACGGCAGGTGATTGCGGTGGGGCAAAGTTCGAACCCAAGACCAGAACGACAGTCCAGAGCGCATACCGCAGTCATACGTATTTGCTACTAGTAAGGTCATTGGTAATAGACTAACCCCATTCGGACAACATTTCGAGAAAAATTTCATAAGAAAGCTAAAAAGATTTTTAAAAAAACAAAAACACTTACTGGGTCAAAATTTTGTGATTTTATTATCAAAAAGGCGATACACAAAAACACCGATACAAAGAAAAATAGACACAGAAATTCCTTTGAACACACACCCCGCCAGCCCTGGCAATCAAATCACGAACTATTTGTCCACTATCTGATCTAAACGTTTCACATGCAATGCATGAGGTCTGGTGTGGACGTCCACTTCGATCTCTAACAGTTATAACGTTTGCTTTGGTGTCGTGTAGGCCCCTACACATTTGTAAGACAACATTCAGTGTGGATAATATAGACCAGGGGTGGGCAAATTACGGCCCGCTGGCCACATGCGGCCCACCGAGGTGTTTTATGCGGCCCGCCGACACCTACAGAAATCAGGTGTGCCAACAGTATATAGATAAAAAAATATGCAAATATTTAAAAAAATATCTATATAAATTATTGAAACTGTCTCATTATAAAAAGATTGAAGTAAACGAAGATTATGCTTATTGGCTATACATCAATACACTCAATTCAAGACACAATGTCTGAGTGTCGGGTAGGCTTGGAACAAGATGGCAAGTGTAACAACTGATGGAGCGCGATCTTTGACTGAGAACCATAAACTTGAAACTGGAAAGTTTGCACAAAGCTGCATATAATTTAATCTTATAATGGAAAGCTACGAATAAATGAAAGCAATTGGAGCTAGGGGAGTTAACCACGAGTAGTTCTGATTAATGAATGATTAACCCAATGTATCCACTAGCTGTCTATAACATCTTAAGGATGAAATTGGTATGTTACTTGAAGGACATTGACTTTGACCTTGTTATCAATATTTGTAATGAAGAGCGGAAGACAAAATTTCATGTACCTTGTGATTCCTATTGCAATTGATTGCTTACATATAAAATGTATAAGCATGTTAAATCTTTTCATATGAAGCTTTCTTATTTCTACAGGCAAGCAAAAAAAAAAAGTTTTTGTCATTTGCCAATGTTGAAAGGTGAAACTATCTTTAGTGAAATGATTAAAAGTACAACACTTATTAAGAGAAGCCGATTCAGCTCCAGAGGACATAACTCAAAGCAAAGAGAAGTTCCAGTCAGCACTACCACGGGAGTTTTATGCTTGCCAGAAGCTGTATTTCCAAACTTAAAAAAACTTCGCTGCTGTTCACACTATTTGGGTACACCTACATCAGTTCTTCTTCGTTCTCATTTTACATGTTGAAGGGTTGAGATCAGTAATCCTATATCTTAGATGAACCGCGTAGTGGTTTCCAGATCAGGCAGTTCTCCGAATAGTCTTTGGAGAGTCCTGTTTGGGTCCCTTGATTTAGTATGCACCATTGAAGGACATGGTCAGCATTCTCTGGTGATGCTCCACAAGTGCAGGCTTCCCTCGCCCCGACATTTAATTTCCGGAACATAAATTGTCTCATTCAGTGAGCAAGCATTTTTTTGTGGAAACTAAACAAGTAAAATCACTGGTCAATGTTGATGACTGTAATTTGACAACAGTCACACAAAGGGGTAACAACTAGTAAGATAGTTTCACAGTTAAGAAACATTATGCACGAGTGTAAAAAGTAAAATACTGCACATTAAGTACAACTGTATATTTGTGGAGATATTCTGATATAAAAAGACAACAGCAATTTAAAAAAAATCGTAATACATTGTTTATTTGAATTAAATGACATTCTACACAGCAAGCTTATCTTGCTTATATATATGCGGCCCGCCATTCCCTAACTTTTTAATGCGGCCCTCGATAGAAAAATGTTGCCCACCCCTGATATAGACCATTATCATTATTTATGTTCAGTCGTAAAGAAACTCTACACAATGCTCATCTTATCTTTACTATCAAGCTCCATTATGAAATTCTGTCAGAAAAAAAAAACACACAAAAAACCTAGCAAAGTTCAGCACCACTGTTTCTCATTCCTGCCAAATATCACTCTACAGAATGTGTATTCAAGCACACAGGGCCGGTCTTAGGCCACTGCAACCTATGGCGGCCGCAGTGGGTCCCTCACTTTCATAATCCCCGCACGAATTCTAGGTGTAAGTTATTAAATTAAACCATTTTAAATTGTTTTTAAAGGGTTGCTGGAATTCTCCTGAAATTGCAAAACGTACGAAAAAGTCATGAAAATCTGAAATTATAAAAATTTTCTGAAAACTCATGCGAATCTCCATAAAAACAGATAAATTTGTAATTTCGGGGTGTCATTCAATATGGAAAACGCCAATCCTACTCGCGATAAAAAAAAAACGGCAATGTCAGCTTTCATTTAATGAAAATGTAATAATAAGGCGAATTTTAACCAAAACAAGAAGTTCAAATACTTAATTTACTTTAATAGTCACTGGCATACACATATAGATCTAAATCTTCACAAAAAAAAAAAAAAGCAACGATATTTTGCTTGTAGATAGTAAAACTAAAAGGCAGATCTGATCGTTTATCGTTTTTTTTGGTTGGAAAACTACCATCTAATGTAGATGGCTCGTAAAGTTCATTGGACAGTGATTGTGTACTTAGTAAAGTATGAATAAAATGCAAAGACGAATTTAGTCTCAAATACAAAATCTTAATTTTCACTTATTATTCTTTTCCCTACCCAGACTGGGCCCCGCGCAATCCGTTTCGCATAGGGCCCCGCAATCTGTAGGACCGGCCCTGCAAGCACAAGTAGCTCTTCACTAGCATCTTGCTGGTTTTCAGCCAGCGTTTCATTGCATTTTGTCAATACACATCAATGATCCAATTAAAACGGTTTTTACCACGCTTAATAGTCTCCTATTATCTTGAGGGGGGGGGGGTGTGGGGGGGGGAGGAAGTTAAAAAAAATTAAAAAGTTCAGGGCAATTGTGAAACTGCTGATACTTCAAAGGCTGGAGTTATAGGGCGTTGAAACATGAAACGCCATCACTAGAGGTTGCGTTTTACTAGCAGAGTACACTTTCGTAAAATAATTTCAACATAGGTTACATCTTTTTTTTTTAAGCTGGGTTTAGATCATGAACCAAAAAAAAAACCCAAAAATAACAAGCAAAATGTAAAAAAATCCTTTTAAAAAGAAAAAATAAAGCCTATCTAAGGGAAGAACTCCGCACTTACAACTATATCTCAACAATTTAGAAGTTATTCCCCGTATTCGATATCATACAAAATAATTAATTACCAAAAATTAATTGACTGATTAGTTGTTGTTTTTTTATTCATGTTTTGTTAGGTATAATAAATAATTGTTAAAAGTTTCAACTTGATCCGAGACTGGGAGAAATAACGTGACCAACTATCTTAAGGGACGAAACCTTACCTATTTAGCCGTATCTGTGAATATTGAAGGATTTATTGCCTTTTCTTTGGTATCAAACAAATAAACAAATAATTGACTAATTGGTTAATTTTTTTAAATGATTCGTGTCTTGCCTATGCTAATGAATACTTAAGGAAAGTTTTAACTTGATCTGAGAATGGGTGCGGGTGAAAAAAAAGTGTACAAACTTTTTACCAGACAGACAGAGTTTGCAGCTTAGTAAAAATTACTGCCAAGAGTAACGGAAATAAAAAAAAGTATCGAAAATATGATCGTGATTTTTCTAGACCTTACTTACAACTGACCTTAAGTGGACAGTGTTCTTATAGACCAAATCACTAAGGTAACAACATGAGCTCTCGTGTAGCATGTTTGCTAGTCTGATCTGGTGAGCCTTGGTTGCATCTTAGGTCATAGTACTACCTGACACGATGGTCCAGTCGGAAAAAAAAAATAAAACGTCTACATTGGCTAATTTTGCAAACTATTTTCCAAGTCAAGACAAGAATAGCGTCTCTTTTAAGAGTGGGTACAGCCCGCGCGGTACAGTTCACCTGGACACTCCTGACACTCCTTGCATGCTTCAGTAACAACTCTACGCCGACGAGTGCTGATTCGTTCCACGTTTAATTAGTTGAAGTCTTGTTTTGCTTTATTTTTAAAATATGCCGTCTAGCAAAATTATGTGCACGTTTGTTTTTGTGTGTCTTCTAATGAAACCATTTGTAATTCTTCAGTAAGCTATTCAGACTCATGTCATTTCTGGATTTCCAAGAGGCGAAGACTGGCGGAGAGAAGAAAATGTTAAGCCATCTAGAGGCGCAGGCCCCCCTTCCCCTTGTTCCTTCCAGGGGGGGGGCTGTGAACCGCTAAAAGGGAGAAGCTAATTTAATAACATTCACGTTTTCAAGCAGTTCAGCTAAAGGGGAGGGGGGGGGGGGGACATTACTCGCCCACGCTTAAGAGAATGAAGCTAGACGGAGCCCATTTCCTTGCTTGAGCTGATTTGAGTGGATAGGCCTGAAGAGTGGCGGGGAGAGGGGTGGGGGGCGTTTCATCATGGCTGGACTGTCAGTTCAAAGATTGCATTGCTTTCTTATATACCAAGACAATAACAGAACAACACAACAATAGACAAAATATATATATATAATAATAATAGACTTGCTAACAGACTCCCTCTACCTAGTGGATAAGTGTTATAATCATGCGGCAACACAATTGCAGAGCTGTTCAGCCAGAACTCACAATTAGATTGGCATGTAGGCCTATAAAGCTAATAACTGAATAACTGACGACGTGATGAGGTTCATAGATAATTATTCTCAAAAAGAAAAAAAAAACCTGCGGTCTAATTACAACAAATTTATATATATACATTTCTTTTCAACTTTTGAAAAAAAGAAAATCTACCATTTGCACACAAAAAAGATTATATTTTTATAACTATTTTTAGGGCCCCCGAAAGGGTAAATAATTTTAGAAACCATTGCATCGGAGCGTAATATAAATGACTTAAGACTGTTACTTATATAGATCAACATTGCAATCTCTAAAGCCTAACCTCGATTAACCCTAAACTAAAGCTTAAGGCCTACATAAATTGAGATAAATGTAACTTTTTTTAAGATTGCTAATAGTATCTCATTTGTTACAAGACTTAGGCCTATCTCAACTCGCATGATATGCTAGCCTGTCTGTCTGTCAGCCTACACGTTATTTCTAAAACTTTGCGCAATTCTTCATTGTCCTTAACAAAACATAATCAATACAAATATGTACCAATTAAATGATTAATCAGTTCTCATTAATTAATTTTGTTTGACATAGGAAAGGGAAATACATTCTCACAATATTGGGATAATATGGCTGCAAATGTGCAGTTCTCTCTCATATATAAGATTTGTGGGTTTTTTTTTTAAATTATATTTTATATTTTACTTGTTATAATTACTATGTCCTCAGAAACCGGCTGGATACTACTCTCTTGTGCTCAAATACTTCCATTAGAAGACGTAGAGTAAGACGTCTGAAGGACGGTAGTAGCACGAACCCTGAGCTTCCACGGAATAATCTTATCGGAAGGAACATTTGAACTTTAGGTCTCTAGTCTAGCCCCACTCCTTGTATCGACTCAATTTGTTCTCTGTTGCTCCACTGTAAGAAATCGCTGTGGCTAGGTCACTGTTAATGTTCGTTTGTTTCCTAGAGCCAACACTACACATAAACTAAATATTGCACTATAATTTGATTTCAAACGTAGGTCCATGATCAAAGCAACATAGTTATTTTAAATATTGGTGCAAGGCCCTCATTCCCATGGATGACGAAAGTGGCAATCATCGAACCACGATGAACGAACTATATATAGGCTATACCAATGCATCTTGTTAATTAGTGAAGATTGGAATGTTGCTCAATGAAGAGTATTTAGAAAAAGATTTCATGCTGATGTATTTTACGGTGAATTTCATTCTTATCTTATATAATACAGACGTTACTTCAAAAAAGAAGATGATTACGTCCAAAGCGTCATGCATTTAGTCATGCATATTAACCAATGACTTAAATTCTGCCAAGTCACTGGTTTTCCTGGCTAGCTCAGGCAACCCATTCCATGCTCTAATAGCACTAGGGAAGAAGGAGTATTTGTACAAATTTGTCCTAGCATATGGGACGAGGAATGTGCCTTTATCTTTGTGTCTTTCAGAGTATTTTATTAAATTTTGTTTTTGTATTTGAAGATTATGGTTCAGTGTTTTATGTATAATTGCTACTTTACTTTTGAGTCTTCTGTCCTGAAGGCTTTCTAAATTTAGTGACTTTACCGAAGGTGCCACTCCAGTCAAATGTAAATATTCGTTCGTTATGAATCTCACTGCTCTATTTTGTGCCTGTTCCAGTTTCTTAATGAGTTGAGGGGTCCCAAACAGAGGATGCATATACTCTATTATTGGCCTAACCAAGGTTAAATAACATTTTAGTTTCATGTTCTTATTTGATTGATAGAGATTTCTTTTCATAAACCCTAATGCTTTATTGGACTTTTTGATAGTTTCATCAATATGGGGCTTCCATGACAGTTTTTCATTTATTATTATTATCTGAATATTAGCAATTTATACATCTCTATCAATGTTCGACAATCATGGCGAATTCGAGAAAAGACAAACTAAATCAAATGCATGGCCCAAAAATCTGCTAGGTATATTTATAACCAAACATTGATTCTAAATTAAGTAAGGAACCCATCGGTATTTATCGCCATATAAACAATAACGACTACTAATTGTGGCGATTTATACATCTCATCAAGATAACTTGGAGACATTAAAACCAGATGCACACAATAAAATGATATATAAAATAATTCACCCGTCATATTGACGGGTTTAACAGCCAGTACTAAGAACTATACGTCACGATATTTTGGTAGGGCACAGAATATGCTGAGGGCAGCAGACGCCAAAAGTCGTAAACCAAATGAATGTCATTTTGTTGTGGGCGAGGGCTGGAGCAGCAGGTGACCAATTAGTGCTGGATTCAAAACCATAATGTTCTTTTCCTGCTTTCCTACTGGCAGGCGAAGAGTAGATATAAATATTTTAAACAAAATGTTTGCATCCATCTGTATATTTAGAATATTCACATACATATTTATAAACTATAGCTTTTATATTTCTAATACATCATACGGCCTTCGCAAACATCTAGAGAATTCGTGCCGGCTTTCACCCAACTTGGTCAAACGGTGTTGATTCGTATATAATATAATATAGACAGATAGCAATACCATTGTATGTTAGAATACGATTGTTGAGCCAAAGCTTCTATAAGTTTAATCAGAGATAGAATGATTGCATAGTGCTAAAAATCGGAATCCTAGCAACTCGTTATGTCAGTAAAGAAATACCGATAGATCTTTGGTAAGCACTTGGCGATTCATTAAAAGAAAATGAATAGATATGGATTGGAGGATGGATCTCATTCAAGTCACAGAAAAATACCTGACACTGAAGTCAGCCGAGGAGAGGGCCAACAAAGCATCCAAACAATCCTGATGCAGCCCCGGTAGCGTTGGGCAGGCCACGTCTGCAGAATGGAATACCCTCGCATCCCTAGAAGACTCCTTTAGTGTCCATTGTTGCATTGCACTTGGAGGCTTGAGGACCCCCCTCCCCCCCCCCTCCCCGAGTTCGATTTCAGACTCGAGGAACTTTTGGATTGAAAAGGCAGCGAGGAAACCTTCTCCCATGTATCCCCCCCTCCCCATTCCCCAACTGCTCCACAAAGTGATTGGACTGTAGCGCACAGAGCAACAATTAATAAATATATTTCCAAACGTACAAATGTATTTTTGTTAGTATAGATCTTTTAAAAAATTATTAAATAATGTATTCAAAATAATTAATGCAATTTCTTTCTATATGAGCTTTTTTTTTTTAAAGTTTTTTTTTCTTTAAATATGAAAGCTAATGAGATGTGCAGATAACCCATTTTGTATGTCATTTATAGATACAAACAGAGCAGGTTTGTTCCAGAGGTGCGGTGGCTGAAGGTAGAGCACTTTGCTTCCGAACCGGGGTCCCGGGTTCGAATCCTGGTGTTGATTGGGATATATTTAATTTCGGGATCCTTGGGCGCCACTGAGTCCACCCATCTCTAACGGGTACCCGACATTAGTTTGGGGAAAAGTAAATGCGGTTGGTCGTTGTGCTGGCCACATAACACCCTCGTTAACAGTAGATTATTTTTTTTAAATCGAAGTCCGCTAAAAAATGGCGAAACATGACATTACGTCTATCCTATTTTAGAGCAACTTTCTCAGTAGCTGTATATCTACCATCAGTTGTTCATCTCTACGTCTGTTCCACGACACACCACATTGTGCTCCGAAACTATGTTTAGAAACTGCTGCTGTCAGAACCTTGGTGTCGCAACGGCACTAGAGTAATTTCCGTCATGTTCGATTACTTATCAATATCATTGGCATTGTTTCAGCAATGTAAGCCTATCCCTTCCTTACGTGAGCACCAGGGAGGTATTGCGTCAGAACAGCTTCCATGATCTCGTGTCAGATTTATTCGTTTCACTCGGACTCCGGTCTGTATCCAGTTTTCACTTAAGAATCGTTGTCTAGAAGCCCGCGACTTCTCAACCGTCGGCTGGTCGTTATAAACATATAAAATAGTCTTTTACTAAGTTATGATATATTTATTATATTAAGCCAAATTATATATTGTAACTTAAAAAAGCAAAATATAAAATATCTTTAAAAAGGCTTATCTAAGGGAAAGACCTCCACACTTAGAAATATCTCTCTCAATAATGTAGGCCTATTTCTCTTCATCGATATCAAACCAAATAATCAGTTACCAATTATTAATTGACTAATATGGTAAATCTTTTTTTTTAATGTTTAGTTGTAAAATGGTTTACATATTTCGGGTGCTAGAAGATAATCTACTTCCTAGTCCAAACATCCTGCAGGAGAACGGGGAATGGCAGCGGACACTCTAGGAACCAAGGACAACCGAGACTTATAGCCCAGCGCGCATTCCACACGTTCTGTTAGACACAATAAATAATTGATTAAAGTTGAACTTGATCCGAGAATGGGTGTGGGAGTAATAACGTGCAGGCCTACAGTTATCTAAGAGGACTAAACCTAATATTTAGCCACATTTGTGAATACTGAAGGATTAATTTTCCTTGTTGGTATCAAACAAAATATTTAATTACCAGTAATTAATTGACAAATTGTTTTGTTTTGTTTTTCGTGTATTGCCTTCGCCAATAAATAATTGTGCAAAGTTTCAACTTGATCCGAGAATGGATGTGGGAGAAATAACGTGTTCAAACTTTTTACCAGACAGACAGAGTGAGTCTGATTTGTAAATATCACAAGACACTGCTGACAAGCTTTTTGTACGGTGATGTCAAATCACTTCAACCAAGCCCGCGACGCAAGCGAATAAAGACCACTTTTTTTTGTGTGAATCGTCAAAACAATAATACTTTCACTTTAATCATTTCATCAAGTGTGAACTGGCATTAGATGAGACAATTTATGTGAATAAAAGCACAGAGGTTACTTTACTGCTTTCAAAAAAAAAAATTCAATATTAAAATGCACAATGTCAACAGAAAGAAGAACAACAAAAGTGTGTAAAAGTAGCAAGTAATCTTGACGGGACTAGAGTAGTTCTAACACCTTTGATTTCATGATTCAATCGTTCTAGAGTAGGGGTTCTCAACCTGTGGGTCGCGACCCCCCTAGGGGGTCGATTGACGATTTGCCAGGGGTCGCCTAAGACCATCAAAAAATAAGGATTGTTATTGTCTATTCTTCTATTGCTGTGTGTGTCTATTGGGGGGGGGGGGTCGCGGCAGAGTGGTATGTTGTAAAAAGGTGTCGCCGAGCTTAAAAGGTTGAGAACCGCTGTTCTAGAGCCCATAGGGAAAAGGGCTCCATATGCACTTAAACATTTTAATGTTAGTAGCCTGTTCTCAACGAATGTAATTAGGGTAAACTTAAAAAATCAATCTTGAAGTTTCGAATGACTTATCTACCTGCTGTCTACCTCCACGGAATTATTGCGTGATATTGATGAAGGCAGTGTGTATACATTTTAGAGGCGATAGAAGATAGTCTTACCACCGGCTTTAGTCAATTTAAAACAAAAAATCCCATGCAAAAAAAAAAATATAAAGACAAATTGAGCAGCAGATCTAAGAACACCTAAAAGTTGTGTGCAGTTTTCAACGCAATTCTTTATTGAACCAAAAAAAAAAAGTCAATCCACTATAACCGTGTCACGAACTGTGAGCCCCAGGGTCGGTAAAGCAATTTTCAACTGAGTCAAAGTTGCGACGCTTCCTGCCCCGCTCTCAGTAGGAAGGAAATAGAGGTAAAGCTTAAGAGATTGAGAGATTGAAAGGGGATACTGGAGCTGGGAGGGGGGGGGGCCCTCTACTTTAACAAAAACATCGAACAGTTCAAGGAAGACGGTCAATAAGTCATCGGAAATTGAACCCAGACTTGCATTTTTCTTTATCGCGCACTTTCTTATGAACCAAAGGAGGTCGGGAGTGGGGAGGGGTTTTTAGGACATTTTTTGACATACACATGGACTCATGCAAGGCGTATTAATCTTTTTTTTTTATATTTATTTTAGGAACGTCGATAATTATAAGATTTAGTCATGTCTATTTCTCCTTAACCACACGTACGTGAGGCGCAGTGGCTGAGCGGTAAAGTGCTTGGATTCCGAACCGAGGTCCTGGGTTCGAATCCTGGTGAAGACTGTGATTCAATTTCGGGATCTTCGGGCGCATCTGAGTCCACCCAGCTCTAATGGGTACGGTACCTGACATTAGTTGGGGAAAAGAAAAGGCGGTTGGTCGTTGTGCTGGCCTCATGACATCCCCGTTTATGAGGGCCACATAAACAGATGAAACAGTCTCCGTAGCTTCCTTCTGTACTCTGTCCGTGGTCTTGGATATACCGGTAATGACAGTGAGGAAGAAAGTGTTGTTGTTTTTTGTTTTAAATAGAATGAAACAAGATTTGAACAAGCAAAATATATTTTTAAAACGTTGTTTCTAAATACAAAGATTATATTATAAGAGCTACGTAAGACTACCAATTAAGTTATATGTAGGGATGCCTTGGGTGGTAGACCGGCGCGCTGTCTAGGTGTTCCATTGCTTAGGAGACATTTCAAGGCCCAGGTTTCGTTGTAGAACGGGTGTCGACGTTTATGTCTAATATAATAAAGTTATTGTGTCAAGAGTTTGTCTGGCTGTGAATATGCTTGATGTTCAGAATTTTTTTTTTTTTTTAAATAGAACATTTTACAAATTTGAATGAACCAATCATAGCTGAATTGTTTGCTTCATTGCAGTTGTGATCGATGACCAGGAATAGCATCAGTTATAGACAATTAGACCAACTTTCCGTATAGCTTGAGGATCATTGGAACAAACCTGCTCTAATTAATAATTTACAGTTGTTAATTTCTCCTGATGTCAGTGATTCATTATTCACTAGATAATAGGGCTAGTGAAATGCCAGTACAGCTGATAGCATCATAAACATGGCAGAAGAGCTTCCCTGATTACTTGACATGCATTAAGGTGTGGTATTGAAATCTGTTCATACCATTCATACAAAAAAAAAAAAAAAACGCCTCTGAGCTAAATAAGCTCTTCTCATTCTACATTTTAACATGCCAATCCCAATATGTCAAACTATTTGGTCTTTTAGGGATTGATGTGAATCAGAGAGGCAAACATGTTATATCTGATATAAATTTTATTTCTATATATATCCTCCAGAATACAAAAAAACAACATATTACTTTTGTTATTATTAACATAACTATTACACATATAATTAGACATTACATTCGAATCTCATGATCAAGAAACAGTGCAGTATTTCAAGAGACTAGGTAGACCCAGCTGCAGGTATTTTGTAACATCTCAAGAAGACAACATGTCTGATCAGGGTAGATTTAAGTTCTCTTTTCATCATCTTGTCTATACAAAGTTTATATCAACTCACTCTGTCTGTCTGTCGGGGGTAAAAAGTTTTTTCTCCCATTTCCCATTCTCGGATCAAGTTAAAACTTTGCACATCTATTCTTTAAACCTGACAAGACATGAATCAGTCAAAATAAATTAACCAATTAGTTAATTAGTGGTGATTGATTATTTTGTTATGATATTGAAATAAGGAGAATAAATGCTACTTAATGAGATATGTGGATGTATATATGGATTTAATCCCCTTATTACACTTTATCTCTCCCACTTCCCATTCTCAGATCAAGTTGAAATTTTTTATATTATAATTATTCATAGTCGATGACAATACAATATCATCCAAAAATTAACCAATTACTTAATGATTTAGTACTAATTAATCAATTTTGTTTTAGATACCAGAAGGGGAGCTAAAATGGCAGTAATTAGTGGCTCTTTCCCTTAGATAAACTATGTTTTTAAAAAGTATTTTTTTTTATTGCATACACTCCATAACTCCTAATTAGAATTTTGTTGTTAAATCAATTCTTCATTACTATGTCCTTAGAATTACTTTCTAAGCATTTTTCAAGATCAACAATGATGAAATTTTAAAGGCTTAATGTTTCATCACATATTGTTACATTACACTTTTTTAGTTCTCAATCAAATCTATAGGGCGGAAAACAGATTCTCTATTGAAAATGCATTTTTCGAGTTCAATATTCATTATCTCTGAATATAGACCATCTGTGGTATATTTGCTTTTACTGATGGATAGATCTATGTTTCTGGAAGCTTCATTAGCAAAATTTTTTTGAAATTCGTTTTTATATGGAATTTGTGCATTTGTGAATATCATGAAGTATTGCCAAATAGACAGACAACATTTACTTCTGGATTTATGTGATCCCATTTCAAAAGGTAAGAAACATATTTTAGAAATATAACTCATGTATAAAATACATACTTAGTATTTAAAAATGATTGTTATACACCATAAAGAAAAAAAAAAGTAAATAAAAAGCTTCTTTTGTCTTAATTTTGAAAAAAAATAGCCTCGATGCAATTTTTGAAGTTGTGATGTCGCCAAACAATGTGTACATTTTTTTTTTAATATAAATTACATTTTGCCGATTTTCGTTTCAAAACACTTATTTTTGTATTTCTATCATCATAATTAATTTTTTTTTTTATTTTTTGGTTATTTAAAATAAAAAAATATTTATAAAATCTCGTTTTTTTAAACACCAATCAGAATGGAGGTCGCCGGAATTGACTTCATGACCTCCCGTTCAAAGTGCTTTTTTTTTTTGTCATTCGCTCAGAAATATTCGAAGCGATAATTCTAGCAAAGGTAATTATAGACAGAATCTATTACAGATAATTCAGTTCATAATATCAACTGCTTAGTTAATTATTCTGCTTTAATAATAGGATGTCGTTTTCTTCAATAATTAACTTCAAGGACGGGAACACGGGTATCTATCTTTAGCCAGGCGCGCGCGATAAAAACAAACAAACACACGTTTTGACTTAGTCAACCTGAAGGCGCACCTCTGAATTGAGATCTTAGTCTGTAAAAGCTAAAAACCTATAATTTTAAATTAATATCGACTATTACGGCAATTATTTTACTTTAATATTGGTGCATTGCATGCGTCATAAAATCGGCCCGGCAATGCGATGTTTCAGCGCGAGGGGGGGGGGGGGGCACATTTTGGACTTAGATTTTAGATCTAAATTAATCTATCTCTAGATCTATAATAGTTTCTACAGATCTAGATCTATAAAGACTAGATCTTAACCATATTTTAAAATCAATCTAGCGAAATGCTTTTAGATTAGTTAGACATAGATCGATCTCTAGGTCTAGGACTAGATCTAGGTCACTGGACTTAGACTCTGAGATTAGATTTAGATTAGTCTAGATCTAGTCATTAGAGTTAATAAGCGTGAAATTATTTAAATATTTACTGATCTAGATCTAAATTCTCTTATCAGGATAGATTAGATCTAGAACTAGATGATTTAGATCAGTGATTCCCAAAGTGGTCTATATAGACCCCCAGGGGTCTACGAAGACTTCCAAGGGGTCTACGAAAGTGAAAAAATAAATTGGGGGTCTATGAGATGTCTACGGGGGTCTACGATAATAAATTTCATTTAATCATGTTGCGACTTTAATTTTCACATTCCACTAATGTAATTATTTACTAAACTAATCTATGATTTTTACCTTAGTTAATCCTTTAAATATGTATCATGCTATTCAAACGAAAAATTGAAGCATTTAATTTCAATACTTATTTCGCTAGCTTAATTTTGTCTCCATGTAACTAATGTTAAACAAAAAAAGAAAAACTGTACAGCGTTGATTATTTAAAACTGGGATTCATTCTTTCCTTGTCAAATAAGCGGTTTTATGACGAAATGAAACCAATTACGCTGGAAGATCGTTTGAGACGATGCCACCCTGACAAAATAGATAATGGTTTGAAAAACTTTCGAACACTCAAAGATAAAGTTCAGAATAGACTCATAAAATCCCTCTTCGACATCATATAGAGAAGATGATGGTTTGTAGGCTACTTACAATATCTCTTTACTTATAGCAAAAACCGGAAAACACTATATGTAAAACATTGATTTTATCAGCCGTTGTAGTTGTAAAAACTGTTTTACACAAACCTACATCTGATATTATTAAAACAATTTCTTTAAGCAACAATACAGTTCAATGGCACATTGAAGGCATGAGCTATAAAATTAAAAGCTTCTTATGTACTTCTTTGCAAACGACATACATACAGTGTTTTGGATAAGCGATATCACAGGCTCTGACAGAATGTAATGCTGTGTGCTTCAAACTGGTTAAGGCTCGCAGGCTTCTTATTTTTAACAGGGTTGACCCACGAAACGTTTCCAGTATTTGGGTAAAGTTGCACGCAGCAGAGGTTTGAATACAGTTTTCCTTCTGTTAGGTGGGCAGCAAGTCTAATGATTAATTAATTTTTAATGTTTGATGGTTACGTCATAGAACAACAAATTCCTATATGAAACATAATATCCATAGCAACAGATAATAGACGTGCAAAAAAGACATTTCCAGTGTGTTTTGGTGATTCCAGTAAAAAATATTAATTGTTATTTTAATTGGTTTAAATTTGAATTTTATGAATAAAAAAAGATAAATCTCTATTTTTCATTCTTACACCCACTACAGTTAGAAATTAGTTTTAAACAATGGAGTTGATGAATTTGCAAAAATGCAATATAAGTTAAGCAGGGGGCAGTGGCGTAGCATCCATGGCGCGAAGGGGTTCAATGAACCCGGGCCCACAAGCAATAGGGGCCCACAGCTGTGGCGTAGCAACCATTGCGCGAAGGAGCTCATTACGCTTGGGCCCATGCCTCAAGGCCAGCTGGAGCCCACCTTAGAACTTAGGAAGAACATTTGTTTGTTCATTTGAAACACTTTTAAGTAGTTTAACTCTGTTAAGAAGTTGTAAAAACATTGACTTTTAAGACACTATTACTTATATACAGTCCTATCTGAATCAAACGTTATGACATAATTACTTTTTTTAAAAAAAAGGTACGATCTTTACATTGGAATGTCTTTACATTTAGTTTACTCATTTTTTGTCACACACTAAATTTGTCTTATTGGCTGGAGAGGAGCCCATCAAGATGTTCTTGAACCCGGAGTACTGGTGTGATATTTACTTGTGTAGCAGGCAGTGGTTACGTCCTATAGTCCTCGCAGTACTGGTGTGATATTTACTTGTGTAGCAGGCAGTGGTTATGTCCTATAGTCCTCGCAGTACTGGAGTGATATTTACTTGTGTAGCAGGCAGTGGTTACGTCCTAGTGTCCTCGCAGTACTGGAGTGATATTTACTTGTGTAGCAGGCAGTGGTTATGTCCTATAGTCCTCGCAGTACTGGAGTGATATTTACTTGTGTAGCAGGCAGTGGTTACGTCCTAGTGTCCTCGCAGTACTGGAGTGATATTTACTTGTGTAGCAGGCAGTGGTTATGTCCTATAGTCCTCGCAGTACTGGAGTGATATTTACTTGTGTAGCAGGCAGTGGTTACGTCCTAGTGTCCTCGCAGTACTGGAGTGATATTTACTTGTGTAGCAGGCAGTGGTTATGTCTTATAGTCCTCGCAGTACTGGAGTGATATTTACTTGTGTAGCAGGCAGTGGTTACGTCCTAGTGTCCTCGCAGTACTGGAGTGATATTTACTTGTGTAGCAGGCAGTGGTTATGTCCTATAGTCCTCGCAGTACTGGAGTGATATTTACTTGTGTAGCAGGCAGTGGTTACGTCCTATAGTCATCGCAGTAATGGTGTGATATTTACTTATGTAGCAGGCAGTGGTTACGTCGTATACATCTGGCCATCACCTAAATTAAAATTTAACTTAACACTAATAGTCCAATATTTAAACTACATGCTTACATATTACTTCCTAATGTGTCTTAAAACGAATAGATATTAATTAATAATATCATTTTATCCCGTGCTTTTAAGAATGTGCGCTTATAATACTGTCTCTAATTCAGTCACAAGAAGCACTGGCACTTGATTTCCAACATCAATTCGGTCCAACACCAAGCCGTGTTTATCCCATCTCCCATTTAGCTCGAGCCTGTCACACAAGTCCTGGTTTGGATCCCCATACTAAATGAAATATAGATGTTAAATGTTTTCTTGGAGGTTCAGCGAGTGCCTATTTAAATTATTCCGATAGCGGATTCCAGCGGTGGTTGATTTTGAAACCAATACGATGCCAATGCCCATACATTCTCATCGTATGACCTCAAAACCATCCATTCGAAGTTTGTTTCTTTGTTTTCTTGCGGTGGTTGATTTCGAAACCAATATGATGCCAATGCCAATACATTCTCAACAAAGTTTGTTTGTTTCTTTGTTTTCTTGCGGTGGTGATTTTGAAACCAATACGATGCAATGCCCACTCATTCACATCGTATGACCTTAAAAATATCCATTCGAATAACTTATTTTTTTTAAAAAGGTACGATCTTTACATTAGAATGTCTTTGCATTTAGATTACCCATTTTTGTCACACACTAAATTTGTCTTATTGGCTGGAGGGGACCCACCAAGATGTTCTTGAACCCTGGCCCACCAAGATGTTCTTGAACCCGGGCCCAAGGGTACCTTGCTACGCCACTGGCAGGGGGTCTACCGAAAAGCAGAAAGCATGGCAAGGGGTCTACGAGATAAAAAAGTTTGGGAACCACTGATTTAGATCTATATTTATATATAGTCATTTCTAGTAGATAGTCAAGTAGCGATGTACACACGTGGATCAAGAATCAAGACCGTAGTGATCTAGTTTCTAGTCTAAGTCTAAATGTAGACTCTAGGTCTTAGATCTATATAATTTATATAGCCTTATATCTACGTCTAAATATAATTCATAGTAAGACTTAGGACTAGATTTTAACATGGAAAAAAATCTGAGATCTAAATCTACTATCTAGTCATTTCTAGATCTAGTAACTAGTACTACTAGTAGATAGTCAATTAGCGATGTACACGTGTGGATCTAGGAATCTAAATGTAGATTAGATCTAAGATTTTATATATCTAAATCTAATTCATAGGATCTTATAAACTAAGTAGGGTTAAATTAGATCTGATCTCTAGATCTACATCTTAAATTACTTAAAGTTAAAGTGGAAAAAATCTAGATCTAGTCAATTATAAACAAGAGTAGAAGAGATTCAATAGACATAGTGACATAGTTAAAAATAACAACAAACACATATTAACCAAATTATAAAAGTTGTTTTTATTTCTTTTCTCAGCAACAGTTACTACAGATACAAAGATTGAGATTATTTGAGATAGTAAACAGAATAGTCAATAGATAGATATAGATCATGCACCATGCAAGTTAAGCTTTATTAGGTCTAACTCTAAGTAGAGTACTCTAGACCTAGATCTAAAAAGTGATCAAGAACTAGAATAGATCTAAATCTTGATAATATTTCATTTAATATTAGATCTTTTCTAGTCTAAAATTATACATATCTATAACCTTTATCTAAAATTGATATAAATAGTATCATGTTAAAACATGAAGATAAGAGAAAAAAAAAAGACTTTTTATTGGTAGGGTGGGCCGAAGAGGGGGCTTATTTATTAATTATAAATACTTTTTAAGGTTGTTGATTTTTTTTTTCAAATGTTATATAAATATACTTTACTTTGTGACATAGTTTTAAGCAAATAATATTGTGAATTTGTGAAATTCATGGATTATTGGACATATCTTCTGTGAATTATGGATTTTTCATTATTAGGGGTAAGTGTGTTTGACCTCATTTTCTTATGTTAAATACTTGTCTGATGATAATGAATTTACTTTTTTTGGATTCCTCTCTTCTTGGGCATTAAAATTGATACATAATATGTCTAAACTGATTATGTTTTTGTTATTTAGGATAATGATAAAGTATAATTTGCAACCTAATTTTTTTTACGGAGGGGGTGGGGTCTGGGGTGGCTCAATTAATTTGCATAAATGACTTAAAAAACTTGTTTTTATATTTTTTTCAAATGTTCTATAAATATACTTTACTTTGGGATATATTTTTCTATAAATAATATTGTGAATTTGTGAAATTCATGGATTATGGGACATATCTTCTGTGAGTGATGAATTTTTCATTATTAGGGGTAAGTGTGTTTGACCTCATTTTTTCAAGTTAAATAATTGTCTGTTGCTTCTGATTTTATTTTTTTTGAATTCCTCTATTCTTGGGCAATAAATTTGATATATAATATGTCAATAAAAGTAATTTTGAAATTGGTCAAAAAAATGGTCCTTAAAGTAGAATGTTGAGAGCTCAATCTGTTTTCCGCCATAGATATTTTTATGTAACGACTATTTAAGAAAAAAATAGAACAGAAAAATTTAGCCACAAAATGTGTGGTAGTGTGGGTGTGCGCTTTAGCTAAATTGTGAAACATAATGTCCATTCCACAGGGCCAAATAAGAGGAAAAGTGTATGAAAAAGAACTAATTGTATAAAAGTGTGAAACATTAAGAGAGCAGACTTTCTCTGTAAACCTTAAAATACAACCACTTAATTTATAGAAACGCTGAAAGCCAATATACACTAAATTTAGATTATCTAAAATGAGGTAGTGTGTGATGGATATAATGTTCTTCATTCGAAAGTTTGTGAAAATAGGGAGAAAACAGTAAACAATTGTAACACTTTAATTTCCTTTTTTTGCTCAACCAGTACTCAATATATTTTTAAAGCTTTACTATTTCAAATAGAAGTAAAATTACAACAAAAAAATTCCCCATAAACAGTAAAGGTAACAAAAATATCATATTACACTGAACCCATATATATATTCATAAATGACAGCACAAAAAAAAAAAAAAAAAAGTGGCTTTTCCCTACTGATGTTACTTTTTCTGGCTATTTACTACTGAGGCTAAAGTAGGCGTTTTTGCAGTCTAAGGAAAAGAAAATGCTGTTCTTCTTATTTGTGATGTCTAGTAGTTATGACTTTAAACTTCCTTAAAATGCAGTGATACATTAAAAGCTAGTGGGAACTCCTATCTGTTGAAATTAAGTAAAAAAAAAAAAAGGAAAGTACCCCTTACGAACTTGCAACCTGTAATGCTTCAAATTATACATGACTCAAAAAATTTAAAAAAATAAAATTGGCAAGACACAAAACATGTATCTAGATAAGAGAGAAGACATTCAAGAAAGAGACACTAGATCTACTAGAACCAAATTTATTTTTTTTTATAAGATCTACATCTATTTTCAAAACTGGAATAAAAAAATAGATCCCTTAAAACTTCTATTTCCAGGGTATGACAAGTGTATAATATTGATTTGTTTTCTTTTTTTTTTTCCGAAACAAATATCTTAAAATGCTTTCTATTGATTTATGAAGACTGAAAACAGCTTTTAATTAAAATTCTTCAGTGGAAATTGATTTTTTGAAAAAATGTGATAATCAGTTAAGACAAGGGTTCTTATTCAGAAAAAAGTTTGTAATAAAAATGAATTTAAAATACATTACTAGCCTTACGCCTTAAATAAATCTTTACAATTTTATTTTATTTATTATGTTTGCATTCCTTTCCAATTGAAGTTGAAAAAATTAGTCATAATTGTCCTTAAACCTTACATTTACACATTTTTTTAAAACTTAATCTTTAGCATTTACTTATCTAGATTCATATATATTACATAGTATAATAATTTATGATTGAAGAATCTAAGATTAAGAATCTAATTTCTAAATTATAATCTAGAGCTAGATTCTAGACTCAAACTAGACACCACTGAGCAAAGGTGCCAAAGGGTCTCACCACTCACGCTTTTTTGTTACTTTAAATAATGCATGTGCATGAAGTGTGAGTAATGAGTCTTATGGGTGAGTACTCACTCTCAGTGTAAGGACCTGTGGTGTAAAGTTAATTAGGAAATAAAATATATACCTAAATCTAGATTAATTGCTATGGTCTAAAAAATACAGACCTGTTGGCGAAGTCGCCATTATTAGGAACCAGAATAGGGGTTGTTCCTAAGAAAAATAATCCTATCTCATGATTTCGTCCATTTTTCACAAGTATAATCCAAAAACAATACTAAACAAAATTATTCCAATCTAGCATCCGGGCATCACTATGGCTATGCCGACCCAATCTTCGACAAGTTTCTCTTTACAGTAACCTTACACTGGTTGGTGGATCGATATTGTGTTTTCGAAAAAAAAAACAGAATTATAATCTCTTCTTTAAAAATAATCAAATTAAGTTATAAGTATTACACATCATAAAAGAACAGCCTAGTATCATTGGAACCAAATTTAATTAGTAGGATTGCATTACTCTCAATTAATTTTACAGTAAATTTCGAATCATTAACGACTTGTAAATCCTTTAAAAAAATGTACATCTATTTCCGTAACTAAAATTAGATGATTTACAGTATTTTTGAAGACATGTAAAAAAGCACAAAAAACACTAATGATTTCACATAATATATTTTAAAGATCTAGTTATGAGGTTTAAACATCTTTTTTGTTTTATTTCTTTTTTAGAATGTAAACAAAAAGATCTCTGCTGTGTAACACCTAAGCTGCTGTTACTGCGGCACTCACTTAAAAGCTAAGATGGCGGAAGAAAGCAGAATGAATCTTGCTGCACTACAGCAAAGAGATCCCTATATAACTGAAATCATTGATAAAGCCGTTAAAGTTGCGTTATACAAATTTTCACAGAAGCAGAATAAATGGGTAATCAATTTGATCTAATCAGACTAATCTAGAACTGTGTTTGCTCTTGGATATCTTAATTATTCGAAATCTGGACAATCTAAATTTTTGAATCTACTCGAGTAAATTTAGTATTACTTATTTAGATCTAGAATCTAGATCTAGTACTTGTAAAAAACTAAACTCTAGTTTCTTTCTTAGCGACTTAGGTATACCGCGACTTACTTAGTAATAGTAACTCACTTAGTTGACTTAACTAGGCTCAGCTGAAGACAGTCCACTGTCACTTGACTGAACTTTCGAGTGAAGTTAAAGTAAAAGACTTAACTTTAACTAGAGTCTAGAGTCTAGAGCTAGATCTAGATCTAGTTTCTAAGTTTAAGTTAAGTTCGATCTATATTGTAATATTCCCTATAACTAGAATACTAATAACTAAGACTAAAGAATAATCTAGAATCTATGAATTTTGTTAAATCTAGACTCTAGATAGGTACTTCGATAAAAATTTCAAAATGATCACAATGCAATGGAACCTATTTAGTTAGATAGAGCTTGAGAAATGCTTTCCAATGATACCAATTTTATATTGCTGAGTTAATTGTGAGGGAAGTTATTAAATTTTTAGTGGCCAAAAATGAGCCTTCTTTAGCCTTTGTAAATAAAAAAAAAATCTGTGACCGAAACAACTGGCAGTTGAACTAAAATTAACTGTATTATAAAAAGTCTTAAAGATATGGGGTTGAAACTTCACACTCTTTTACATTAACCAGTATTCTGTTAAAATAAATTTAAAAAATAAGACCCAGCAATAAAATCTTTGAAAAAAAGTTAATTAATATATAAAAAAAGCCTTCGACAAAAAATAAAAATATTTGTGATTTTGTCATCATATGAGCCCAAAAATTACAAATAAAACAAATCAGAGATCTGTATTGTGTTTTATTTTGTTTAATTATAATTCTACTGTATTTAAATAGCTATTTATATGCATCAGATAGATAATTCTTATAAATTATAAATGAAAATAGCACTGCGCAGAAAAATATTTCCTAAAATTTAATTACTATAAGTTTCATAAACTTCATAAAAAAACAGTTTTAACCTTTTTGTAGAGCACTGGCAATTAATCATTTTAAAATGTCTTAATTTAAATGCTTTAAAAATTAGATTGTAAATGAAAAATTTCTTGCTTCGGACAATAAAATAAAAAAGAAACCTTGCGATTTTTTTAGAAGTTATTAAAAGATTTTTTACTTGAATTTTTGTGCAATAATAGCTCATCATTTTAAAAATATAATGTACTCATTTATTAACTATTAATTTACATGTATATTAATAGAAAAAAACAAGACACAGAAAAAAAAAACAATTTTTAGTTCGCTGAACTAAAAATATGAAAAAAAATTTGTAATATTTAATTTTTTTTTTTAAAGTAATTAAACTTTTACTTTAAAATTTGCAGATTACAAAGTCATTATAATAAAGACACATTCCCTCTACATAATCTAGCATTCAAACACTATAAAAGTTAATCTAAATGAAAAATTCCTATGTGTGCTTCTAAAAATAGCTCGTGATAGACAGAAATTGACCATTTCCAGTAAATCACAGTGTTGGTTGTTACTAAAAATAGATTTTAACCATCAACTTTGAAAATTAATATCTAAAGAGTGCGCCAAGCTACAAAGTTCAAACTTAGCACACATATATATATTAACATGCTAAATTCAATAGAATTAGTGAGATTGTTGTAACCATAAACACTTTTATTTTATTTAAGAAAGAAAATTTTACCCTTCTTTGTCTTTGTTAATTTTAATATCAAATATCTTTAAAGTGCGCCAAGAGAATTTAATGAAATTTGAAATATACACATTTCTTAATATGATAAATTATTGTAGCAAACAGCATTGTTGTAACTTTTATAGGAAAAAATGTCAACTTTCACATAAACTTTTGTTAAGAAAAATTTAACAGATTGGCTTCAAAAGCAAATAAAAATGATCTCTGATATCTTATATTTACAAAAAGTAATCATAATTAGTCCTCAAATCAAATACAATATGCTAAAACTTTGATGGAAATGACCACCCCTAAAAAAAGGGTAAAATGTGCTGACACACTTTTCAGCCATTTTTTGGGAGAAAAAAAAAATGGATCTAGGTCAGTTTATCGAAGTACCTACTCTAGAGTAGTCTAGAGACAAGAGTGTAGTAATCTAAACTCTAGTCTAAGACTCTTAAGTCCTAAGTCAGTCTCTAGTGACTCTAGAATTTCTAGAATTAGAATAATAGATCTAGGGAAGTGAAATAATTATAAAGAATTTATCTTTGACAACTTTGAAAAAACAATATTTTGTTAGTACATCAGTAAAATACATTAAGTTAACTTTAACAGAACTTTCCGATTATGAATGTATGTTAAACAGTTAGATCTAGAAAGTTATGATTTTTTTAATGGCGTTTTGACCTAACATCGGTAGACAGAAGAGAGAGGAGAGCTTGTCGCTGGCTAAGCCGAGACACACCCCCAGCTCAAAAGTTGAAATTGAGTTTCATAGACGATCGATCTACTTATTAATTAAGAAATTTAATACTAGATCTAGTATTAGTAGTAAAATTCTAGCTCACAAAGCTGATTTCATTGAATTTATATATATGAACTTTGCTTGTTTAGAATGTAAATATTGAAGGAAATAAACAAATTATCTGGTCTTGAGCTTCAAGAAGTGTCAGAGAGGTGTGGACAAAATGGCAGAAAATAACAAAATATTTAAAAAGTGGGATTAATAGCCTGAAACAATTTTTTTTCAAATGTGCTTTAAAATTTGTGCATATATGTTTAGTACACAAAAACTATTTGAATATATGCAGAATATTAAGCTTTACAAAGCCTGACATGTTGTTTTTTTTGTTCAATGTCATTACTTGGTCGTTTGATTGACACTGAGCCCAGCCAATTCTTTTGTCCCTATCGGCTATACAGATAGATCAAATGAATTTTTCTTTTATTGTGTTTATTAATATATTTAGCCATGAAAAGAAACAATTTAGTTGATTTTGTATTTATTTAATTATACATTTGATTTTAGGCTATTATTTTTTATTAGGATATGAACTCCAATAAGTCAGATCCTGTACCTTAGAGTTAGATCTAGATCTAGACATCGCCAGGAAAGGGGTGGAAGGGAGTGGTCATGAATGTCATGGACATATTTTCTCACTTAAAATATTATTACCTACTGTTAATGAACAATTAAATAAAATTAAACCAAAATCACAGGAATATTAATTTTTGTGTATGTAATCTTAAAATATTGAAATATTGATATATAGATATTTAAAAGCTAAATAATATTTTATGTTACTTTAAAAAAAAAAATTCACATTGACAATGTAGGATTTAAAGACCAAAAAAAAAAAACGTAAAGTGGGACGAAAAAGTAAAATACAAAGGCAAAGAAGAGGTCATAATAAACTAAAAAATTTATTAAATAACTTTTGAACTAATTATCAGATTTTCAAAATTCTTTTTGTGTCATTTATATCTGAATAACATCCATATAGGTAAATAACTATTTTATCACCGAGTACCCTGCTTTAAGTCTAAGGTGGCTGCCGCTGGATCTTAAACTTAAAGACACTGACTTTATTTACTGTAACACTGACTAGTCTACTAATCTTACTAGACTGCTACAGTACTATAGTCTAGATCTAGATGACGATCTACTAGTCTAGTAACTTGACTTTTATAGATCTATAGTTTCTAACCCAATTGGGAGTATATAAAACATATATATAGTGATGTTACCATTTCCACCAACACACCCCTTTTTTTATGCCAAAAAAAATGTTTCTCTTCAACAAATTTAAATATGTCTCAAAGGTGCACAAAATTAACCCACTATATGCATACTTCTTTGTAAGAGAGTTTTAGTTTTTGATCTACCAATAAAAATGGAGATCTGAAATTGCTTTTGGCTTTGCCATGTGGAGAAAAAAGTCATTTATTTATTAATTGAAATATATGTTTCATTTTCATTTGTATGGTTTAAAGAGGTCTGGAAATCCACACATTTTATCTCTCTAATATTGTAGTGCATTTTTTCGGCTTAATTACAATGGTTTGGGTTCTTTGTAATGTATAGCACTTGAATTACAATAAAAAATTTTAGTCCATAATGATGTTATGAAGCCTTGACAATTCACTCATAATTTTACAGTAGCCATTTTGAAAAGCTATTAACAAAAAGGTGGTCATGTGACTTATTTGGCAAACTATGATTGGCTATAATCAAAGTTTTTAGCACAAAAAACTTAGTATGAAATACCTTAGACTGTCTAAATATTGACATCCACAATTAATATTATTTACTATTATTTGTAAAATATTGATAAAAAAATTAGTATCTATGTCTAGATCTAGTAGTATATCTTTAGACTACAGAAGTCAGTTTCTTAGTAACTTACTTACTTAACTTAAATCTTCTCTAGTTTAGGACATTACGTAGTTCCAAACTCTACATCTAGACTAAAAAAAAAAATTTACAATCTTATAATCTTTATCATCTTAGTTTCTAGATCCAGTTATTTATTTAAATTTTATGCAACCCAAGTCCAACTGCATAAAATAGTAACTCCGCTATTGAGTAATAAGATTTAACTAGATCTATCATTTAACTAATTAATCAATCAATTTCAAGCTTATCTCACATTTACTCAGTTGACTCAATTTAGTAACAAATATAATAATATAATATCTAATTATAAAACTATAAATCTATCACAAAGTGCAACATGCCTAAGTACAAGAAAACCAAAGTAAAACAAAAAATAATATTATTATGAGTTAGCATCCTACAGAATTGTACAATGATCTGCCTAATCCTGGATTGGGTGATTCAAGTAGATAATGTCTAAATGGGCGTGTATTATATATTTTTCTTCAAAATAGTTCAGATGCACTAAGTTCCAGATTTGGACTACAATAAAACCCAGGAAAATTAAAAGTATTTAGTTTGTTTAATGCATAAATTGAAGAAAAAAAAAAGGATTGGTCGTACTTGACCTCGTTTCAAAGAACTATGTAGTAAAGTATTTTGTCATGTACCAACTACAACTGTTCCTGACCCAACACTGACAACTGAACCAGGTGTTGAACTCTTTGCTACAGATCAAGCTTTAACTTGTACTTTACTATATCATCAAGTTCAACTGATGTCAATCCTAAAGAGCCTATTACACATAGACAATCGAATGAAACTTACTGATTCTTTTGCTTTGTCAACTGAATCAGTTATAAACGATACACAGAAATATAACTTAGGAACTTGGTCAGACTGTTAAAGCAATCTATAAAGAGGAAAAACTCAACAATTGCTCTACTCAGATTATTAACTTTTATAGGAAAAGTGTAATGAAAAGACTTATATTTCTAAGAAAGATAAACAAAACTTACTAGATCTAGTAGTATGTACTTAGTCTAGACTAGAATATATATATATATATATATAAATATATATATCCAAGGTAAACACTCAGGAGAAAAATAAAATAACCTAATTGTAAAGAATGTAGCCTTTACTTTCAGGTGAAACATTGTTGTTAATCATGTTGATAGCATTGATAGTGATCGCACGATTAACTAACAGAGAAACTTACTAAACCTATTTGCATCATGTAACATACAAATGGGCTGATTAGAATGATTTTACTATATTTCTGAAATCACAGTCCCAAATATTTTTAGTGGAAAAAGACTGTACATGGCAAGGTTAAATATTGACTTAGAAGTCCTAATCACTTTCTGTTGTTGTAAAAGGATTTTAAAACTCTCCTCTTTAGATTTCTTTTTAATTATTTACATGTAATTAAATCCTGTAAATATGAATTCTAATATTTGTTTTATTTGTATATAATTTAAATGTGATAAATAGCCTTTATGAATGGGTATTGCATGTAACTGTAGCAAAATGTTGTTCTAAACTTAATCACAATCACCGTAATATCTCTTCTTTAAAAATAATGGAATTAAGTTAAATATGTTTTAAATATAATAAATATTATTTGGTATTATGTTATAACATAGAAATTGCTCTTTTTATTATATCTTAATAAATTTTTTTTTTTTTTTTTTTTTAATAGTCTAGTCTTAAAGGTAATGATTTGAAGAAGATAAAAGCAAACCAAGGGCACATAACTTAGAAAAAAATGTGCTCCTACATTTTTTGTGTGTTATGTCCCTTTATTTAAAATAAATTGATATACATATATACATTTTAAAAATCAGTTCCCAGTTATGTTCAAATAATATCTATAGACATTGTCTTTTATTATGAAGATTGAAGGTGAATGCAATATTTTATATTATAGCGAAAACTCAGTTGTGACCTGCATATTTTGCCACATAATAATAATCTATATATATAATTCTCTTCATCGCTCAAGAGTTTGGAGGAGAAGAAGAAGTAAAGGAAAGATCACTCTCTTATTTCTGCGGATATTCACTCCACAAAAAAACAAGAGAGGCGGGGGGGGGGGGAGAACAAGTATTCACCGGTCACTACAGATTGCTGCCTGGTCGTGCGGTTTGCTCGCTGGACTGTCGTTTGGATTTATCAAACCCTGCCCGCTCCCATCCCTTCCCCCTTTGTCCTTCAACTCTGAAGAAACATCCGAAACATGTAAAACATTTTACAAACAAACATTTTACAAACTCTAAATAGCAGCGCCGGACTTAACCATTGTGACCTAGAAGTCATGGAAAGAGAACAAGTAATCTACTATGTATATTCACCCGTCACTAAATAGCAGTCTGGACTTAACCATTGTGGGGCCCTATGCGAAACGGATTTCGCGGGGCCAAGTTTGGGTAGTAGAGAAGCAGGTAATAAGTGCAATATAAGAGTTTGTATTAGAAAATAAATTTGTCTATGCATTTTATTCATTTATTACTACTTAAAAAATTGCTTTGCGAGCCTTGCATGTAGTATATCATAATAATTCTGTTTCCTACATAGATCACGCTCAAAAGCAAGAATTACCAATATTTCAATCTATCTTTGAGAATTGTTGACCTCATATAATTCTTTATTAGTTTGAGGCGCGAGAAGCTTCTTTCACCAGATTACACAATTATGGCTAATACATAATGCCGTTTTTATTTATCGCGCATAGGATTGGCGTTTTCCATATTGAATGACACCCCAAAATGACAATTTTTGTCTATATACTCCGTATATTTTAAGGACTTTTTTATATCTTTTGCAATTAGGGGAGATTTCCAGAAGCTCCTAGAAAATCGACAGAAGGGTGCGGGAAATCTGTTTTAAGTCATAAAATGGTTTAATTTAATAATATATACACCTTCAATTAGCGCAGGTCCTATAAAAGTGCGGGGCCCACTGCAGTCACATAGGTTGCAGTGGCCTAAGGCCAGCCCTGCAAAATAGCGGCGTATGCTACGCCGTCGGCCAACTAGTAAACTTTATTATCCATAAGGGAATTTGTCTTACAATTTGTGCACGATGAGAAACAAAACAAGATAACTAAAGAAAACCAAAATATACATTCACACTAAACTCACTCATAATTTACATGTGAAAGGCTTATATCAGATCGTTTAATTTTAATTAGTGATTTGATTGCCAGGGGAACAAAAGAGTTTTTGTGTCTGTTTGTCTTTGCTATCGGTTTATGTATATATATATTGGTTTCCCAACTGTTTTCAACAATGGAATAGTTAACATATTATAACTTATAAAATGTATCAAAATACTTTTCTAATTTTTTGGATTGGTGTAACCATAGTTTTGTAAAAAAGAAAATTGTTTACCCATAAAGTAGTATGGTAAATTATAAACATTAAAGTATGAATTAGTTTAAATGACTTAAATGATGTGAGTCATTAAACATGTAAAACTTCTTTAAAACAGTAATAGAATATAGATCTAGAATGGTGTGGCAATCCTAATGTGACAAACTATACATAGACTTATTCTAATTCCTTCCTTTTTTTTTTTTTGTCTCTCCAGAGTGTCACAGATATTGAAGGCTCATTGTTTGTCTACAGAAGGTCAGTAAAATGTTAATTCTGTTCTCTCTCTCTAGGTCATATCATACAAGAAGTTACTTTCAGTGTGGGAAGAGACTGAACATTTTAGTTCTTATCCAGCTAGCCAAAGTCATCAAGTTTTTTTGTAGTCCACTCCATATGTTTTTTTTAACTTTATGTTGGTTGGTGGAGGCCATAATGTTGCTTTTCCTGGTCTCTGGTCTCAATAGAAGAAATTGAGATTTTTAGAAAAATGATGTAAGCATCGTCTGGGACACTGATGTGGACATTTTTCACAATCATTAGGTGGTCACTTTTATTAATTAGCCTATGTTGTCTGCAGGTCACTAGACTGAAATACCCAGTCATTTCTTTAAAGGAGCTGAGTCATAGCTTGACCCAGCTGACATAAACTACTTGGTGTAAACCTTATCTATACTTCGTAATTATAGCTTGACCTAGCTGACATAAACTACTTGGTGTATACCTTATCAATACTTGGTAATTATAGCTTGACCCAGCTGACATAAACTACTTGGTGTATACCTTATCTATACTTGGTAATTATAGCTTGACCTAGCTGACATAAACTACACTTGGTGTATACCTTATCTATACTTGGTAATTATAGCTTGACCTAGCTGACATGCTACTTAAGACTAAGACGGCTTTATTGATGCTTATGGAAATTTGTTGTGATTACAAGGACTCTTTTCTCATATAAAGACAACACAACAGAAACATACACATAAATAGAACAGACACAACATAAAGAGTTCATTCAGTGACTACTCACAGGCATCTTGGTCCTTTTCATGTTTCCTGATCAACGAGTGGCGTTGATATAGTCTGAGTAATGTATGTACCAAATAAATACTTGCTGGACAGACACCTCTGGTCTGGGTTATTTATGGGGCTTTTTAAAATATGTAACCACTTTAATTTTCCATAATTTTGTGACTTTGATGTTGTTCCATTTCTAAATAAATGTTTCCATCACTTCTTTATATATCACAGTCTGAAAAAAACTCTTGAATTTAGAAACAAAATGTATAGGCCTGCCCTAAGCATACCATGAATATCCCTGCAGTATTATCTTCATATATTATCTTATGCAATACAGACGTTACTTGAAAAAATTCATTGATTTCTACTTTAGCATCTTCTTTTCCCTTAAAACTGAATATACCGAAAGGGGAATTATTCTCGATGTTGAAAAACAAAAAGGGGAGGTAACCTCTGTATACCTACTCAACGTTTGTAATTAACGGTTATCGCTAACAAATGTTCCCGCTAACATGTGATTTGATTGGGCGCACGCTGTAATAGATTTGTCCTATTTCAATACAGATGGCGGACGTCAATAATTAAGCTGTAATATCCCCCCCCCCAACCCTCGTGCCGCCCCCCCCTTCCAAAAGACCCCCCCCCCCCCCCCCGCGCAAATTGGCATCTTATTTTATAGAAATATATTTCTATCAATACACTGTAAGTTTTTACTTAAGTGGCAGAAGAGTAGACACACCGCTGACCGAGTTTGATTGTAGTACTTATCAGAATCATTACTTATCACAATGATAAGTTTTCTTCGTATTCATCTCCTTCTCTGTTTCTTTATTATCTCCCCCCTCCCCCCCCCCTCCCCCGGCTCTGTGCGCTGTCTGTTGCCAAAGCACGGGCTTGCCTAGCGCATCTTGAGCTTAACACAGGTTAAATGCACGCGCGCTCCTTTGCTCACCTTTCATCGTGCCTCTCCATCCTTCGCCCCGCCACTGCTCACTCTAGTTTCTATGAATTCCCCACTCGTGACCTACATCTGTATCACCTGTGAGCGCCAATATGGCCATAGGTAATAACTCTAAGGTAAGCCATACACACACACACACGCAGAAATGAGGGTTAGATTTAGAGGATTGGGTTAAAGAAGGGGCGGGGTGGTGGGAGATAGATGATACAATGCTATGGTTGAAACCTCTGTCGCGAGAAGTTATGGAAAGAAGTTGTTTAAGGACGAAGCGCAGAATGGTGACCTAGTAATGTAGAACAGGCCAGTCACAAGGGCATTTATACAAACGATAACTCAACAGTGTTGTTGGTATTGGCCAGGCCAGCTCATCAAGGACAATGTCCATCAAACTTTGGTATTTTTTCTTGTTTTGCCCCAAAACTCTTTTTTTTCCCTTTCTCTCCACTTATATATGTATACTTATATACTTAAATGTTTTTTTCAGGAGATTTTTTATATAAGTTTTCAGGAGAGTTTATAATTTCAGGAGATTTTCAGGACTTTTTCGTATATTTTGAAATTTTGGATCTCCAGGAAGGTCTGGAAAATCAGGAGACTGAGGAAGCCATGTTATTACATATAAGTTATAATGGTTTAATTCAATAATTTACACTCGGAATTAGCGTGGGGCCTATGAAAGTGCGGGGTCCACTGCTGCCGCATAGGTTGCAGTGGCCTAAAGCCGGCCCTGTATACATATATACTGATATATATATATCAGGGTTCGTAGCGGTCCTAAAATTCTCCTAAAAATTGTCGGAATTCTCCTAAAATTTTGTCCACTGTCCTAAAACTTTGTCCACTCTCCTAAAATTTATACCCAATATATTTTTAAAAAAAATATTTTGCTTGCTTTTTTCAAAAGAAATGTCTAGGAAAAAACAACAGCGTATTTGGGCACTTTGGTCGCATGACGTTACGGGCTGGCTGTGTTAATGAGCTGACCAGTGACGTGTCTACACCGCCTTTCACCCACTTGTGAAGCGCGACCTTGTGATTGAATATAACCTCGCCTCAAGCATGCATTTCACCTGGCATTATTTTTTTTTTTTGTTGTTGAAGGCAGAGTAGAAATGGTTGTTTCCTTTCATTGTTACGACTGAAGACGCGCTGGATTTAGCCTAGTGTGTAGCGATTATTGACTATAATTAGAGCAATTACCAGCCTAATGTGTAGGCTACGTCCGTCCGGGCCCTCACCTAAAATCTTCTTGTAACAGTAAGAGTTACTTCGCGTGGAAAGTCCGTAAATCATCTAGATTTCTAGATAGTAGCGTATCTAGAGTTAGATCTAAGTTCGATCTAATAAAGATAATTCGCACCTAACCTGAAAACTCCGTGAATTTTTGTCAATTTAATGATCTCGATACATCTAATGTCTAGATAGCTCTAGAAAACCGATAGATTCTAGATTAGCGCTAAAACACTAAAATCTAGTGAAGATAATTCGCACACAGCCGTGAAAAGTCCGCAAATTTAAGTGTCTTAGATCTAGACTCTAGATTTACGGTAGATTCGTTGAAGATAATTTATCTTTGTCAGAGTATTTATTTGGATGTGTTCAATTAGGGGGCGCATGCGGATATGCGTTCATACAAAAATGGACTCAAGCTGACACTAAGATCGCAATCACCGCACGAAGATGAATAACAAAGCAGGGCATTATTATTATTATCATTAACCATAATTGGTTGGCAAAAATGTAAAAAAAGATTCTCTTCGACTTAATTTTACTCTGTTTTTAAGTAAAACAACAAAAGGGTGGGCTTTCGCTTTCGTCTAACCCTCTACAGCAGCGGTTCTCAACCTTTTAAGCTCGGCGACCCCTTTTCACAACCCCCACTCTTCCGCGACCCCCACCCACCCACACTTACACAGCAATAGAAGAATTGAGATAAACAATCCATTTATCGACGGTCTTAGGCGACCCCTGGCAAATCGTCAATCGACCCCCCAAAGGGGTCGCGACCCACAGGTTGAGAACCCCTGCTCTACAGCCATTGCAGTAATTCATTGAAGCTTTGTTCGAAAACT
Organism: Biomphalaria glabrata; assembly: GCF_947242115.1. NCBI lineage: Eukaryota > Metazoa > Mollusca > Gastropoda > Planorbidae > Biomphalaria > Biomphalaria glabrata. The sequence continues at coordinate 49,810,807 of NC_074714.1, forward strand.
TTGGAGGCATCATAAGTAGTAGGAGTGCATGAAAATCGATGAAGGCAATGGTGAAAGTAATTTTTCAATAGTACTTTTTTTTTTAGAGAGAGATAGAGATCTAAGGATAATAATAATAATAATCTTTACTATCCGTAAGGATAATACAAAAACTCTAGCGTGAGTTGAAAGCTTACTTGAAGAAAAAAAAAGATTTGTATGGCAGGCACTTCATATTTCATGAATGGTGTCATAATGGCCACATAACCAGTGCAGAAAGCTTGGAGTTTGGTCTGTTTGACGAACTTACTTAATAAACCTGACGGTCGTTCTTTTCGTGTCCTCTTATGCTTGTCCACAATCTTTCCCTAACCCGTTAGTTTCACTATCTGCCACCCACACAGTGCTCCTCTGAATAGAGACGAGATCCCTCTTCCAAACCCATGTCTCCTAATAATTACCCTCGACACCCAAATGATCAATTATTTCATTAACATTAAAACGTGTAGTTATTTTAAACTCTAATTAAACTCCTCTGGTTCAGATCTAAGCTCCTGGTGGATGCGGCGGGGGAATCAGTATTTCTACATAGTTTATATATCAACTCACACTGTCTGTCTGGGTGGAATCTTGTACACGTTATGTCGTCCACTTCCCAGTCTCGGATCAAGTTAAAGAGAGAGGGACAGACAGTAGAGACAAACAGACAGTAGAGACAGACGGACTGTAGAGACAGACGGACTGTAGAGACAGACGGACTGTAGAGGCAGACGGACTGTAGAGGCAGACAGATAGTACAGACAGACAGACCGTAGAGACAGACAGACAGTAGGTATAGAGATGGGTGTGTGTGGACGGAGAGACCCACTATACAAGTTTTTGACTGAGTAAAAGTGTCTTGAAAAGATACGTGCCAATGCATCGCATCTCGAACGATGTCAAGTTTGATAGAAGAACGAGAACATGAAAGAGAGATGGGGTGCATACAATGAATAAACCTTATCGATTGGTACCGTGGATCACATTGTGCTCGCAATAAAGAAAGGACACATTCATTGTGTAAAGAAACATAAATAATTCACGCGCCGCAACTCGAGATGGGAGCGGAGACATTCTAAAGGGAGGTCACTTCATGTTGCTTGGTTTGTTTGTAACAGTAGTAAGGTGCATTGTCCCCTTGTGTTATGAATGAAATGATTGTACACCGACTTTCCCCCACTTCTACTATTCAGTCGCCGTCAAGTTTTGAAGAGCACCCCCTCCCTCTTCTAGTTCACTGCATCGGCTCTATTTTTAGTCTGTTACCGAAATGGATAGTCGTATTCTATAGTTTGTCTCCATCAATAGTGCTCTGCCCGATTAGAACCCTTAATAGCTACGCTGTTGGTCAGGATAAACTTGAAACCACGTGCTCGCCAAGGCCATCACGCGCAGCACGTGACTCGAGCTGTTGATTTTTTCTTTTTTTGTTCTGTTCATGGTTTTGTAGTGTCCGGAACAAAACGTGTTTGCAGCCTTGCGTGTTGCTTGCATTGACCGAGTTGTGAATATTTGATACAGGTCAGTCGGGGGTGAACGCGAAGTCATTATCATGCATGTCTCAGCCTGCTCTTGGAGTTGAGCTAGATATTAAACTTCAGTCCGTCTGTCTGGTCAGAATCTTTGACACGTGATTTTTCCCACTTCCCATTCTCGGATCAAGTAGAAACTTTGCACTATTCTCGATGACAACACACGAATCGATCAAAAACAAAAACAACAACCAATTAATTAGTCGTAATTAATTAATTTTGTTTAATGAGCAAACACTCAGCTAACGAGAAATAAGCCTTGCAATAATGAGAGATATGGCAGCAATTAGACGGTGCCCCCGCCCCCCCCCCCCCATTCGCGTAAAAGTCTCTGAGCCAGGAGAGTAACTTAAGCTATTGTGTACAGATATGATTGATTCAAAGTAATTTAATCAATTTCACTCAATTCACGCTAGGTTTTTAAAAAGTATTTTTGTAACTCGTTTCAGTTTGGGGACCATATACATTTCCAAGACTCATATTACGGGCCACACGCCCTTAACAAGTTTCTGATCCATTGGACCCTCAGCCCTTGCGGCTTCATGATGCTCTGAGGACAGAAGTTTCTCGTGGCTACTGGTCACGAGACGCTATGACCCGCGGTTTGTCATTTTGGGCACCTGTTACTAGATTAAGATTTTGTATGGCAGTGTCTTTCGACTGACACGCCGCGGCCTCTTCCCACACTTTATTCTCGTCTTGGACCATCTCTAGAGGGAGAGCAGCGGACAGAAAGACCTGGGGGAATTTTTTTTTTCTCGTGGGTTACCTCTCCTCTGGGAATCCCGGCAGTGGCTCTCGGTGGTTGTGCCCCACCTTGGTGAACCTGAACCTCTTATGGTTTCCCCAGGTGGCTCAGGTGAAGGAATACGGGACAGGGAGTAGTGTTTGAAGACTTGGCTGCCCCCGTGACGCACAGCAAGACATTTTGTTGACGGATAAGTGGGGGAGCCTGGTGCTCGCTGTGGGGAATACATGATTAGTTAGGGGAGGGGGGCATGTCACTTTACCTAGTATCTATGTGAACAAAGTTACATGTACTTACAAGTCAACGACCCCCAATACTTAATGCTGACGCAGATTGTCAGGTGGTCTCATTACATGGACATTCTACTTGTATATCACGGTTTCTCAAACTTTTACCGCTGGCGCCTCCATAAATGAAAAAAAAAATTCCTTCTCGTCCACTGTAGCCAGATTGGCGCCTGGAGGAGCACTGTAATCTCACACAGTGGGTCCCTGTGGGTTCCAACTATTATTTATCAATAATAAACGCAAGTTAAATTGCCTTAAATGATATAAACAAACCTACAGAAAATTTCGTCTGTTTTCTAAAATATTTGTATTAAAATTATTTTGATTACTAAATGAAGTATGTATGTTTTTGCTATAAACGTTACTAACATTTTAAACAAAGTGTTTTTGTTTTAAACAGAAAGAATGCATTCATAATCTACATTTTTTTAGCAACATATTTTTATAATAAGCAGTGTTTAATATTATACAAGTGTTATATATAATTCAGTACTACATAACTATCAACGAAATAATCATTCAACAACATCAGTTAGGCCAGTTTCACAATGAGCCATAGCTTCATAACAATCATTTCATTAAATGCATACTCGTACCCTGCGATATCATGTCGTCAGTCGGCCTAGCAATACAATAATTATCGGCAATACTGTCTCAATACACGTCTCATCTTTTTGTATAGGCGGAGATCAGGTTGGGGTTATTGTTTGGTTGTAGTTCATACTCTGCATTCTCATAGTCTTGTTGAAAATATTGAAACCTGCCTGAGTGGATCACTTCGGAGGCCGATTCTGTGACACAAACTATCTTTTTACAATACCTCTATTCATGTCACTTTTTCACGGAGGAACCTGGGTGAGTGATGGGCCGGATCTAACGATTTTCCTAGAAATTTAACAGTTGGTGTATATCGCAGAGAAAAGAATTACTAGCTCGTTGGTCACACGGAGAAAACTCTGTTTTGACTGTCATAAGTTTTTGTAATATAAAAAAAATATATGTAAATTTGGTTGGAGACTGTCCATGTGGAGTGTCACCAGTGATTGCTACCGTGTCCTTCAAAACTGCATTCTTTATCAAGAAGCCCGAACAAGATACTGGCCCCAAAGATCCCCTATAGAAAGAAAACCAAATATGGAGAGCTCCCTGGTTTGGGAAACCACTGCGCAGTTCTTTTCGTATATTGGCCTAGTCATCTGAACGCTCCAACATAATAATGAGAACGCGGAAGAAGGTTTGGAGGTCTAGTCAGCCGTATCACTGTCATTATGTGACCACTGAGTACATTTAAAGTTGCTTCAATTTGATCCAAGTTTACAAGCATTGCTGATATTTGTACATTGTATTATATTTCACGTTCAATAATGGAGGTATTGTCTTTTGAAACAATATATTTTTAAAATGTTTTTCTTGTTAACAATGTATTGAATACATCTCTCTATTTGTTTTCATAGTTTGTCAGTTTTCTAACCCAAATCAAAACACTTTGACAACTTTTCTCTTTCTGTATTGATTTGATGGAAAGTTCGCCTTCTCTACTGTACATCGACATGGCTCTAAGAGTCTCTTATTTCAAACAGAGTTGTGCAACCTTATGAATATTTACGAGGTACAGAAATGTATCATATCGTATCTAAGCTATTTTTTTCTCTAATTTGCCTGTCCTCAAATATTTCTTTTTAAATGTTGATCTAAAATACTTCTTTTTTTTTTATATGTTTGTGTAAAAAAGTTGTTTGTTTCATGTGCGCGTCTTATATATATATATATATTTACCGTTTCATGTCTGGACCTAACATTGTTGTTTATGCGTGTGATTAGAATCATTTCCGTTGTAAATCTGAACCTTACATGTAGTCATTACATCAATACTTGATGGGTTACATTACGCCGGAGTTGGACAAACCACTGTCCGCCACAGTTTTATGTGGGACACACCTACATAGTAAGTTTGCTCGATCAGAACTCTCTCACGTACTCTCTCTCTCTCTCTCTCTCTCTCTCTCTCTCTCTCTCTCTCTCTCTCTCTCTCTCTGTCTGTCTCTCTCTCTCTCCATATATATATATATATATATTTATTTATTTATTACGTGTCTTGGTGTAATCTATAAAATTTAGGTGGGTTGCAAGCCAAGGCTACTGAGTCCCTCCTTAACCTTTACTCGGCTTAGGGGCCCAGTTACTCGCCTTCTCCCCTTGTGTTAGGGTAAACCGTTCCGCGGACCAAATATTTGAGCCATAAATGAAAGAAGATGAAATACACGAGAAACTACTCTTGCGAAAACTTGTACAATGATACCAAAGGACAATTAATTAATATTTCATGTTTGAAGGACTACTTCATAGAACAACAAATTCCTATATGAAGCATATTATCCGTAGCAACCGATCATGAACCTGCAAAAAAAAAAATCCTGTGTGTTTGGTGATTTCAGTTATACATATTAATTGTTATTTTAACTGGTTTAAATTCGAATGTTATCAACAAAAAAGAAAATCTCTAACTTGCAATGTAGTTTTAAATTAAATTTTCTCTGTTCGCCTCACTGCAGTTACAAATTAGTTTCACAATGGAGCTGATAAATTTGTGGAAATGAAATAGAAGTTAAACATGGGGTCTACCGAAAAGTAGAAAACATGTCAAGGGGTATACGAGACAAAAAAGTTTGGGAACCACTGGTCTAGGCCTGAGGTTACAGTGTTTGCCTTTCATGTTGCACTTTCTGATTGTAATCTTCCTCATGTAGTATCATGACTTTATGTGTATTCTATCTCGTGTAGTATCATTACTTTAGGTGTATTCTATCTCGTATAGTATTATGACTTTATGTGTATCCTATCTCGTGTAGTATCATTACTTTATGTGTATTCTATCTCATGTTGTATCATTACTTTATGTGTATTCTATCTCGTGTGGTATCATTACTTTATGTGTATTCTATCTCGTGTGGTATCAATACTATATGTGTATTCTATCTCATGTAGTATCGTTACTTTATGTGTATTCTATCTCGTGTGGTATCATTACTTTATGTGTATTCTATCTCGTGTGGTATCATTACTTTATGTGTATTCTATCTCGTGTGGTATCAATACTATATGTGTATTCTATCTCATGTGGTATAATTACTTTATGTGTATTCTATCTCATGTGGTATAATTACTTTATGTGTATTCTATCTCGTGTAGTATCATTACTTTATGTGTATTCTATCTCGTGTGGTATAATTACTTTATGTGTATTCTATCTCATGTAGTATAATTACTTTAGGTGTATTCTATCTCATGTGGTATCATTACTTTATGTGTATCCTGTCTCGTGTAGTATCATTACTTTATGTGTATTCTATCTCGTGTAGTATCATTACTTTATGTGTATCCTATCTCGTGTGGTATCATTACTTTATGTGTATTCTATCTCATGTGGTATCATTACTTTAGGTGTATTCTATCTCATTACTTCATTTTATCTTGTCTGTATAGCTCCAAGTGCCTGTCCAAGCAAGTCTAGTGTGGGTGATTATTGCGTGAATGTGCACAAAGCCACCCTGTACGGTTTCCTTACATAGACATTGACAACAGAGACATAGACTCACAAACAACATGCATCGTATTGCCATGTGTGTTTATTGATCTCTCGTGGGATGGCGGGGCACAGGGTGCCGAGGGGTAGAGGAGGGCGCTGGTGGTGTGTTCAGCACGGTATTGTTCTATTCCACGTTGCCATTTATTTATGTATTTATTTATTTATTCATCATTACTGCTGCGTTTTTTTTAAACAATGATAGACACACACACACACACGGAATCCACCCCTCTGCACCCCGCACATTTTGTGTTCACTCTGGATTGAAAGGCTGCTTATGCGTGAAGGAGTGACGTGGGCGAGTTATCGTACTTAGCTTTGAAAAAAAAAAAATATTATTGGAAGTCTTTGGTGGAAAACCTACTTTTTTTTTCATGACCTGATGTAGATCTAGATTTACATGTCAATCAGTCTAACGTGAATTTAGCTTGCGAATCGTTTTATTAATTTTAACTATAATTAAAGCTTTGCATAGTTTGAATATATCCACATTGAAGCCTATATTAGTTTGGAGTACTAAAGATGTTCAGTGGCTAGACTTTAAAAAAAACCTGCGTTTATTCTTCCCCCTGTCTGACGATGTCAATCACTTTGTGTCAATTTAATGAACATTCTCCAAATATAAAAGGTATAACATTAACGATTTTCATTTGACCTAGAAGCCAAAGTAACAACTATTTTAGGGTTTTCCATAAACATGAAAAAAAAAGGTTGTATTGTTAACTCTTTTCGTTATAGTTACATGTTAATTAGGCATTGGGAAAGTCACCAAGGTATAGTGTTCGTCACTGGAACTTCCATTTTTTTCCATTGAGCATTATTTGACTAGTTATCCTTCGACTATGTTAAACTCCTCTGATGTGAATAGTTCAGCTATTGATTCCCTTGTTTCTCTTGTCTGGTGGTAGTACAACCTATTCAACTGTATGGCGTATTTTTGGACCTGGTAGGTCTTTCTTTTTCTAATTAAATTATTCAAATGTTCTTATGAAACGTCCATTCTATGCTTCCTATTAGAGAGATTTAATTAGCATGACCTTTGAACCCCTGCTTTGACCATTGTACGCTACATTATATCTCGTACTCACAGTATTGTATTGTTAAGTAAATCACATCACTTTATTGTTTTAAAAAAAACACATTTTAAGTCAGTTTGAGAACAACGTATCTGACATCTCAGTTTTGCTTGTGTGTTCTTTGAATTGCAAATGTTTGCGCATAGAAAACTTCATATTTATGTTAACTTCATATTTATGTTGACTTCATATTTATGTTGACTTCATATTTATGTTAACTTCATATTTATGTTGTATGTTCGGGAGGGAAGAATATGGTGGGGCATCGCTCGAAGAAACGTTTGTAGCGATAAATGGCGAATGAAGAGATAAAAGACAAAAGGTCCTAAAAAAAAATCTCGAGAAGTGTTGGGCACCTCCTCGCTGTGTTGACTCTGTTCCGGCGGGGCTAACACCTAACATCAACTACCTGAACACAGGCGAAAGGCCAACAATACAATTGTCAAAAGTCTTTGACAATCCGAACATTTAATCCGGTAATGAAGGGAATCCGTCTGTCGTCGCTGTCGCTAACCAGATAAGTCAAAACTTCTCAGTTAACAAAATTTGACTACGCTACGCTTTCAAAGCTGATCCCAAAGTAACACAAAAAAACAAATGAATCCTGACTTTTACAAGTTAACTTCCTTATTGTAAACTAACATAAACAAAAAGTACTAGATTTCAGATGACACACATACACAAAAACACACATGAGAGAGAGAAAGCAATGTACTCACCCCATTACTGGTGCACCAACCATCCCCAGAACTGTAGAACTTGTTCAGTAGAAATAATCCTGGCTGCGTGAAGTAAGTAGATCCAACTAATGACAGACCTGAATACAACGAACACTTTGAACGCACCCGTGAATGAACACTTTGAACACACCCGTGAATCCTGAATGCCTGAAGTAAAAGAATGGAAACACTTCCGATGACTTAAGGAAAAAGACAAGTTACACTTCCGAGCACTAAAAGAAAAGACGTCTTCTCAGTACAAGTGAAGTTCTATCCAAGGAAATAAATCCCGAGGTCTTTAGTTGATGGACTAATCCTCCAGCTCGTGGTGTTGTCTAGCATGAGACACACACTGCCAGCACACAGCTACCTGTTAATTAGAAGTAGAAGTGTTGGCTTTACTGGTATTATTATGCTCTACAGAAAGAATGAAGGAAAAATGGGAATGATAATAGGAGAATCTACAACGACAAGATATGTGTAGAGATACTCCCTCCTCCCCTCCGCACACACATACATCTACTCCATTCTTTCTCTTCTCACTTTTTTTTTCTTCTTCTGGATGAGCACCTACAGGTAAAAAGGTCCTACGTTAGTTACTAATCCAGGATTATCATTAAAAACGTTAGATTTCGTTTTGTCTTAGTTGAAACTTCAAACTGTTTTAGAAAGTAACCCATTGAGTCCGATTGCCTTCTCCTTAGTAGAAATGCTGATTACTGGCAGGGCCCAAGTTTCAATGTTGAAATGTTTAAAGAGTGGACGAGTCCAATCGTCCCGTCGACGGGACTCTGCTAGTAAATCAATAGCGTTTGTTTTGCCCCCCCCCCCCCCTCTCCCGACAACTGTACTTGTGTTGTTGTAGAGTGTCTATTTAAGGGATAATCTATTGATGACGTCCGCGCGAACAAGGTGCGAGACTAAAGCACAAGTCCAGTACTGCAGAAACATGCAAGTCATTACATTTGCACACACAGAGAACAATGCACCGAGAAGAAAGGGGAATTGCTATTGTCGTTAATTGACCTAACTTGTATATTTATGAGACTTATTGGTCGAGTATCGGAGAGCTTTGCTACTGAGATGAATCAGACAAAAGTTGAATTGATTGTGTGAACAAGACACATCCTTACTCTAATCGTGACACCGAGTCCTAATAAGTATATGAGATTTTTACTCGGGGTGTACACTGTGACCTGTTTCTTTGTCTTGTAACTCGTTGATGGTCATAAATGTTTGTTTTATTTTCTGACAGACCCGAGAATTGAAAGTTAGACCATACAAAATCAAATTCGAGTTTTAAAAAGCACCTTGTCCTAATTGAAGTGTTGTTTTTTTTTCATTCTAACTTAATGATGCCTAATAGATTTCTTATGCATCTTATCTTCTTACCCAGAATGTATTTATTTCATTCATAATCTGCATTTAAATCTCATTTTTCACTGGCCTAAATGAATGTGACCCAGAACAGGAAGTGATGTTGTTTGATTTCCTGAGCCACGGAACTGACAGAAATGTATTGTGTTGCATCTAATGTTTAGACCTGTCTTAGGGAAAGAAACTATTTTTTTCTTTATAGAACTTCCTTCCAACCTGTCCACTTTCAAGAATAGTTTATTTAATTCCATTATTTTAACAGAGTAAATAGGAACAGATTCTAGTTCACGCACAGTAAGGTACATACTTGTATACATCTTTGTTAGTAGCATCAGAAAGAATTAGTAGCAGTATTAAGAGGAATTGCCGTAAATATTGATATTACAATCGGCTGATATTTTGGACTCAATTTTGAGAACTGAGCATCAGTTTCTTATAGTTTGTTTTTTTATTATTTTGTACCGGTATACAAGTTAATGATTTAAGTGGGTTTTTTTTTTTTTTTTTTCGATTTTCTATAGTGGATTTCTGTTTAAGCAATCCTTTTTGTAAGATCCCCAGCTATGCTAGGTTTTCGTCCAGATTCATAAACTTGTAATTAAGAACCTGTGTAGAGACAAGGTATGACTCTGGAAAGGAGAAAGTGTATTGACACAGAAAAATAAAAGGATAAACATTTCAGTATAAGCTTGAGACTGACGTTGTATTAATTGCCCCGATAGCAAGCATCATATCTTTATAGTGCATAGATTCATCTGCCATGACACATTTTATGCATGTTTAATCTGTTTTTGTTTTTGTGGGAGGCCTACACATGTTTCCTCTACACTTCAGCTTTTGAGAACTCCTCTTCTAGGAGAGCTATAGGATAGCTTGTGTGTATTGGGCAACTAATGTATGTATGTCTGCTTTCTACATCCCTGACTGTAAGTTGTTTTTTTTTTAAATCGTGCAAGTTTTTATTTTGATTCCACGTGACCTAATCTGTTGATCACATTTTTCTGATCTCCTGCTATTCCGATGTGTTCGATTACACCGCTGTATTTTTTCCTATCAATGTAACATGAAGGAGGTAGACAAGGGAGACGTTTAAAGTTGATCTATTTCTAGTTTGAATGCAATCCGACACCATTGTGAACAAAGTCAATCAATAATTTGCCTGGAGTCTATTTCGACATACCTTTGTTAAGAGCAGTTCAGGTTTATCACACACACACACACACACAATGTTGATTTGATTTTTGTTTTAATTGTAGACATCTATTTTTAACAGCCCTCGAAAGGGGAAAAGACGCTATTAGTTTTGTGTGGAATGTCTGTCCGTCCGTCCGTCCCGTTTAGATCTCGTAAACTAGAAAAGATAGTGAAAATCTGACACCATAATATTTTAGACCATTCAAAGTTCTGATGCAACGGCTACTTTTTTTCTTATATGAAAGCGAAAAATCTAATTTTTTTAATCACTTATGCAAGCAGTTTTTTTTTCATAAAAATACACCACTTTTACAACTATTCACTATTAATAGTAACAAAACATGAGGCTCTTTAGAAGGGGAGATACATAGTTATCATATTTTAATCATATTTATGCAAATGGTTATAGTTTTTTTTGTTTGGCTATAGATTTAAAAAAAATGTTTTTATTAGAATTGTGTAAGTTTTGTCATACTGACTACTACATTTACACCCACACACACAAATTCTTTTATTTAAAGAGAAAAAAATCTATTTAGAATGCATATAAGTATGACATAATTTATAACAACATTTTAGAAGTAGTTTTTCATGTTACACATGAACTGCAGCTCCCTGCGATCGCAATAGTACGCTTACAACTATTTTTTTTTTACGGAAATGTTTTTTTTTTCTTGAGGATTCGAATAAGAGATTGACCCTTTACAAAACAATTAGATCAATTAGATATTCATTATAAGACATCAGTTATGCCAGGTTCACATCTAACTTCACATTCACTTTCACCTATCCTTTGGTCTGCTGGACCGCTGGGGCACCACACAAGATCTGTCAACCTTCTTTCTCCATTCTTCTCTGTCATTTGTCTCTGATAGAAATTCATTCTGGTGTTCTTTCTGGAAATATTGAAATCAGCCTTTTTGCCTGCCTGGGTGAACCACTTCGGGGGCCGATTTTGAGTTTGTGTTTCCACACAAACTGTCTTTGTAACCTTTATTTGTATTTGTTCCAACTTCAGGTAAAATATTGTACATGCATAGATAACTCCGGCGTACCCCATGGGTCAGAAGTATAGGAGGAAAAAAAAGTTCTAAGGTCGATGTGGTCATTAGGATGATGCAGGCCTGCAAACCTAACAGAGTGCTTAGGTGTTCACACTTTCATCATTTCGAACCGAGGGCTCTCGATTTCGAATCTTGGTAGAGATTGGAATTTTGAACTTTGTGAATTTTAGGATGCTCCTGATTCCGCCCAATTCTACTGGGTATATGGCATTCATTAAGGTTTTCAGAAATTTTGCTAAGTGCCTACATAAGACAATGTCGTTGGACTATAAAACACCAAATTGACTGACACTACAAACATCAATGGACAATGAAGAGTGAAAAAAAAATCACATTGTAGAACTTGAACTCTTGGTACTACTGTTTATTCGATCCATCAGAGAATCAAAAACTTGTTTCGGAAACAATTAGAAAAAGGTGTGTTTTTTTTAATGACTTGACTCAAGCTAACACTGGCTTCAGCGTCGTAGCAGACTTAGTTGTTTTGTCTGCTAGTCCACATCCAAGGAACAAAAAATCTGTTGAACCTGCTGACGTTGTTGAACATTCACATTCTCTTTTATTTTGCCCGACTTTTTTTTTTTTTTCTTGAAGTTTAAGTACTATTGACTATAGCCGATGATGTCACGGCCCATTGTTGACATGTGTCTGTATGCAGCTGCTGGTGTTGGCCAACGAAAGCTCGGCTGGTGTAATCGTCTTCACATTTTTTCCAATCAGCGCCCCGTTATTCTAACCTTTCGCTGCTCCGCAGGGCTCCCGACTGCAGTAATAAACAATTTCTGCCTGTGTTTACGGCCACTCTTTATTTCAGGATGTTTTTTTTTATTGTTTTTTTTGTTTTGTTTTGTTTTGTTTTTTTGCCTAGGCTTGAAAATGTTGGATGCTGAAGTCTGTCATCGAAAATTGAAATATTATATGCTGTGCTAAATTTAATTCCTACCTATAATGCGAAATGTTGTTGTTTTTAAATATATTTTTTACTTACATATAGCATCAGGAAGTACTTGCATTGAGTGCTAAATTAAGTGTTTGAAGGCATACAGCTCCAGGCGTTAAGAACTTACTAGCCCAGGCATTTTAAAAAGATAAGCACATCTTTAGGACTATTTTTTTTTACTTTAATCGCTATTCGTTTCAATTTCTTAACTTAGGTGTCTGGATGTTAGAAGAAAATATTCCAACCCTTAATGTCAAATATATATTTTAAAAAAATGGAATATGGAGACGTTTTGTTTTAATTTGTGTTCCACCTGAGCATGCAGCAGAATCTTACCATCTCTAAAAATAGCTTTTTGTTTGTTATCGACAGTATTTATTTACATCTGACGATTTTTTTCTCCCTCCCCCTTTTTTTTAAAGCAATTCTGATATCGATTCCCCCGAAGACTCGATTCATCTTTACTAATGTTATAAGCATAGTAGGATTAAAAACTAGCAATTAATTCAGCAGCTCAATCAATTTTTAGACGTGTTTAACATAATAGGGTGACTACTTGAAATCTATTGCAGGTCATTGAAGTTGCGGCTATTCTGAGTTTCCATCATTTTCTTTTTGACATCATCTATTCACAAATTCATTCCTGAAGTCTTGATGTTAACACTTTAGAGATGGTCCAATGAAAAACGAATGTAAAATGCGTTTGACTAGCCTGGACATTTCTTTATCTTGTTAGTAATCTGGTTGTAAAAAATGAGTCTCGATTTGGCTCTTGCCTAGAGTAACAATCACGTGACTGACATGCGTTGTAGTCGTTGTTTTTAGTGTCCATAAACGAACGTTTTGGTCGAGTCTTCCCCCCCCCCCGTGCCATTGTTTCCCCTCACAAACATGGAGGCCTTTGCACCTTGCTACTCTCAGCCGGGCTTGATGAAAGACTTTGTGTCTCCTCCATATACTCTTGTTTTGAAACACAAATTTGTAAAGAATTCTTTTTAATTGTGATTTTAGCAAAGAATGGTCAGCACTTAAAAGTGAGATGGTCGATCGAACCTGTGAAAGACTCTCGAAACTTTCATTCGTTTTACAGTTTGAGCGGTCAAAAGTTGACCAGGAAGCTGAACAGAAGCTTGTACCACGGCAAGCCATAGATTTATATAAGAAGGAAGTAAAATCTGTACAGTTCTTTTTGAATTGGTTCTAATGCGCTTTCGGTATAATTTAGACAAATTATTCCAAAATCAGATCCTGGGAGAGTCTAAAATATGGCTTTCATAGGCGTACATTTTCGTTGACAGTCTGACAAAGATGAAGCCTCCGCTGATAGTGAGATAACCTTGGTTGACCTAGAAGATTGATGAAACAGCTTTAAGTTCCAACAGATTTGCAACTAACTAGAAAAACCAACCCCACTGAATGACCAAGTCTCACGATGTTATCTTTACTGTTAATTATTGATCTAGTTTTGTGAAGCCATATGGCAGCAGTAATGAGCTGTACTAGTTTTAGGAAGAACTAGTACCATTCCGAGTGAGCAGGGCTATGTTTCTTATGGTGGTACCCTGGAAGTCGTGAAAAAAAAAAGTGTCTTTTTCTTGTCTGGCTATTGAAGAAGATTGTGGATGTTTCGGTGAGGGGAGTGGGGTCAGATCCCTGTTTTATAATTCCGTTGTTTTGGAAACGTGAGTCAGAGTTCCTCGACTTGTAACAAGACGTTACTTTCTCACCTGTTCACTGTCAATAACCCAGCTGTGTGCTCGTGCGTGGTGAGGGTCGCTGTGTCTACGTCTCGCCGAGTGTACTGAACAATTGCCCGGATAGACGTCTTGGCTCAGTGGCTGCCTGCAGTCGTGACTTTTACTGGCATTAACGCGTTTTTTGTTTTTTTGGCTCCTCACCTTTCTGTGTTCTCACTGTATGCGAGATTTTTTTTTTCTTTGCACCTTTTGATGGTTCCACATTGTACTAAATAGGCCTGAACTAATATTTAAAACGGGCCGTCTTCTTATAAAAAAGAAAGTTGTTTAGAAAAAGTGGTGCATTCGAATAAACCAGAAATGTTGATTTGGAGGACATAAAATCCAGGACATGTTTTGTGGCATTACTTTTAGCAGGTCTGGAAAGAAATTTACTCTTTCCATCGACCTAGATCTATTTACTTGGTGCCAAAATGATACGATCTAAAAATATGCTTATAAAAAATAAAAAAACAACTAACAGACAGCCTGTATTGGTAACTTACATGTAAATAATCAAACCTATTTGTTTGAGACGTATATTTTGGGGTTTTCCTGGCTCAAAACAAAGCTATCTCAGTGAACAACGACAGCCCCCTGTAAATAAAATAAAGTCAGTGTCCACTCGTCAGCGAATGTCATTGGCTTGAACCGGGCTGCAGTGCGAACCAGTGTGGCGTTCGCGTTGCAGGTGATAGAGACCTCACCCAGATTGCTTCGTGCTACCTGAGATCTCGTACGGGGAGGATGCTTCTAAAAGCTCATAGCACGGCGAATTAGTTTTAAAAAAAAAAAACACGCGATTCTCTTTGATTTGGTTATTAAAACAATAAAAGGTCTCGCTATCAGCAAGAGTGCATTGCAATTAGAGACGTCTCGCTTCCTAGGAAAGGGCGGCGCTATTTCTGGAACACGAAGCTAACGTGAGGCGTCACTGACAACACTGAATGGGATTGTGTCAGTGGTTACGAGCGGAGAAACTGGACAATTAAAGAGAAATAGATTGACATTTCTTTTTTTAAGTCACGCTCTAAATCAACACAAACTCAAACGATACATTTGGAGAGGAGAATAATGATGAACAATGTCCAACTCTCTGTAGGAGTCTAGCGCCTGTTCCGCTTTGATAATACAATGCAATGTTGGAAGCGTGGTCGAGAGGCTAAGTACGTTTGAACCTGGCTTGGCTACCTATGAAGGGGGCTCGAGGTTCGACACCCGACTTGAGCAGAGTTGTGTTTACTGAGCGCCAGCACGGAAAACCTTTCCCCCCCCCCCCCCCCCACTGGTCCACAAATGAGCTCGGATCATGCTATAAGTATGAAAGTAGCGCTATATAAAAGCTATAGCAATAGCAATGTAAAGTACAACCTATTTGAAAGAATACTACAGTCAGCATTGCCCCGTACACTCCCTACATTTACCTGCATGCATTCTTCCTTTGTATTCTATAGTGGACGGTTTTAGGGCTAACGTCTACGTCCTTATAGATGTCTCTTTTCTTGTGTGTAAGTTTACCTCTAGAATGATGTGTAAAGTACATTCTGACATATTTCTTTGAACGACGTAGTGTGTGTGTGTGTGAGTGTTTGATTTTTTTTTCTTCTATTCTTGTTGCTCACCAGGTAAATCAAACTTGATCTATTTTTTTATGCATTTTTTTTTTGTGTGTCTAAACTCAAATAGTTGAGCGCGGAGTTACTGACATGCTTGGGGGAAAGTTTTTCTTAACACTTGGCTAAATTTATGCGAAACTATTACCTGGGTCACACTAATAATGAACAGGTCTTGGAGGATTAAATGTCAGTTATAGAGGCATACATCTAATCTACCATTAAACATCACCAGCGTTGGAACATTGTTTTGTGTGGGTCCGTGACAAATAAATAGCGCGTCCAAGACTGTGGACTTGCACAATTTTCTTGCCTATATAGAGTGTTTTAGGTTTGCTATCTTATATATAAACCAGAAAGTAAGACGTATGTATGTATGTATTTATTTATTTAATTATGTATGTATGTATGTCCCGAATAAAAATCAAAACCGTTTGGCCAATCTTGATAAAACCTGGCATAGCTATTCCTTAGATCAAGGTCGTAGTGTATGTTTAATGTTCCTCCCACCACCGGAGGGACCTAAAAATAGACAAAAAGTACTTATTGTATCTCTATTAAAGAACGAAAAAAAATATAAATCGGTTAAACCCGTTTTCCGGTATTTTATATTTGCTAGGAAAATGTCTGCTGAACGGGTAAACCCATTTTCTACTTTTGTTTTCGTGGCAAATTTTTTTTTTTAAATGTGAAGGGAATTTTCTCCATTTTTAACAAAGATCTAAATTCAATCCCGTAGATCAGTAATATCCAAACTAAGGCCCGCAGGCCGCGGTTCATATCAGGTTAGTATCTAATATGTTAAAGTACAATATAAGGAACGTGTTTGTATGTATGTCCTTTATAGAAATCAAAACCATTTGACCAATCCTGGTGAAACTTGGCATGAACATGCCTTAGATAATAACGGTGACCTTAGGATATGTTAAGTTGCGCTACAACACGATTTAAGTTAATGGTGCATCTTGACATATTTGAACTATTTGAAAAGCATAGATGCCTTACATAGTAGATCAAAACAAGAACAGAACGATAACAAAAGTCATAGAAAAGCCGGGGAAAAAATTGAAACTAGTAAAGTACAAGTAAAGTTAGGAAGACGTCAAGGGATACTTATGACTTCCAGGAGGGAGATTAGGGAGTTTCCAACATTTCAACAACAAAAGCGTGATTGATAAAATGTGTGGCAATGGATTAAAGTCATTAATTACGAAGTTGTATGCGTTGAGTAAAAATCTTCTGTTGAGAATGTGTTTCTTTCCTAAAATTGTCAATAGTTCAATGTGAGTTGTGTCAGGTCTTTCGTCAAACATTTTGGCTTCATCTACCTAAAATATATCCCAAACAAATGCTCTTCAAGAAAACAATTGCTTAAAAATACAACCCTGTAGTCAGTCTGCACTTTTGAATGGTCAGACACTTCTCATTATAGACTTGCTGATGTTCTTATACACCTGAATGCAGCGTTTATGTCGGTGCGTTTATGATATTTGTGTGTGTGTGTCTGGCTCTAAAGATTAACTGTAAAGTTTGGGCAATGGTAGAGTATATTGGAAGTACTTTTAGAAATCAATCGTTGTTCGGCTCCTCGTAGGAGTTTATAGGTTTCACATTATCGGTTTTTACATACTGACGGATTGACATCTTTAAAACGTTGAATTAATTACTCTACATCTTTGTTTTTGGCATATTGACGGCTCAACATCTATACAAAAATGTATCTAATACTCTACATCTTTGTTTTGGCATACTGACGGCTCAACATCTTTACACAAATGTATCTATTACTCTACATCTTTGTTTGTGCATATTGACGGCTTAACATCTATACAAAAATGTATCTATTACTCTACATCTTTGTTTGTGCATATTGACGGCTTAACATCTATACAAAAATGTATCTATTACTCTACATCTTTCCATTTCTATTGTCACATGTAATTGACACTTTTCACAGTTATTCATTGTCGATGATAACCTTTTTTTTTTATAGCTTAATCTCTATTTTGTAAAAAAAAAAAAAATTATTACTTTAACCTGCAAGAAGCCAGTATCACTATTAGTGCTGTACAACATAAATTGTCCTCGAGAAATAAACGATTTCTTTTTTTCCTGTATTACACAACTCAATTCATTTCTTTGCCTCTCTCGACACAGACGTTTCAAAATCTTCGCTCGTTTAATTTTCTGTTTGCTAATTGATGGCGTGCTTTGAAACTGGTCCTGAACCCGATACCTACTTAGCGAACCCTTGTATCAGCACCTCAGTTTCAAGCTGCCCCCCAACAGTTGGCTGAAGATGTTAAGTGTGAGCATGTGTCTAATTGAAAGTAGTCACCGTGGCCCAGTTTTGCTGGCAGTGGTAGTTCACTTGTACTCAAACCTTCACCAGGGTGCATGTGTCTCCAGTCTACCTGTTGAGTACTTTGTTTCGCGCTAGTAAATACTAGTTTGGGGCGCCTCTCCTTCCGGGCCTCCCTGCTAGCTGTTGATGTCAAAGGAATTGGGACTTTTTTTTCCTCCCTTCTCTCCCTCCTGCATCTGTTTGTGTACTTGTAAACAATCTGTCACCACCAGTAGCTGTGTGTGTCCTGTAATGTCTCGGGGAGGGTCTACTCGTTATATTCGTTTATGTTGGACGAACCTTTTTTTTTTTTTTTTTTTTGCTTTTATTCAAGGGGGGGGGGGGAGCTTACGTGTGTTGGCATCCCACATCAGATCCAAAGATTAATGAGAACAAGAGATGATGTCTGTTGAAGTCACTACCTGACATCCCTTTTTCCCCACATATTCTTTTGTTCGCCGTGCACAAAATGTATGTCTTCTGTAATCTCTGTACGCACACCTTTTGATGTCTGGCACTTCAGTGTTGCTACAGTTTTGTTAGCGTCGTTGTTTGGGTACGCTCGACTTTGCCACCCCACGCCACGCTCGCTCCAGGGTTAACAATAGTACACCACTCATCGGACGGTGTATCGGTGATGGCTGGCGAGCTGTCTTCTTCCTAATTCCCTTGCTCATTTCTTTCTTTCCAAAATTGTTTTTCTACATTTTGTTGTTGTTCTTTTTCTTATAAATTTGAAACTGACAAAAATTGGGGGGAAGTTTTGAAGGTAAACAAAAGGGAAGAGAAACAAAAATAGGTAAAAGATTTAATTTGAACATAATTAAGGAAATAGAAGAAGTGATTGAGTTGTTAATAACTAGATATGACATGCAAAGACCGCGCCACAACCGAGGAGATTAGAAGCAGGATCACAAAGGCTCCAAAGATGTCATGCTAACTAAAAAAAAACGCCAACTGTAACTTTATGGCCGTATCTTAAGGTCCACGGGACTCGCAAGGACCTTCTTTTTGGGAACAGTAATTAAAAAAAAAAAAAGAAAAAAGAAGATGCAGGTAGAGAAAGCGATGGGAAGACAACATCAAAGTTTGGACGGGCCTGTCATTGAAAGACTGAAATTAAAATTGTGCACACGATTAGAGACATGAACCGTATGTGTCCATTTCTGAACATTTGAAAGTTACTTCTTCACCTCACCTTCTCCTAGCCTCTCTTGGCCTGAAAGGCAAAAGACCACGTCACCGAATTTGTAAAACTTAACTACCTGCTTAGTGCGAAACATTGTCATCACTTAGTCTTACTTCTTTTTTTTTTAAATGTAGTTCTCTCTTGGAACTTGATCAAGCAGTGTGAACGCACCTTGAGACGCTCTAACCTAATTCTGTATTTCATTATCCTCTGACTAGAGGTTATGATTTCATTTAGCTCTCTCTTGGAACCAAACCTAAAGCAAACAAACAGAAGTGAGATCTATAGTTGTATAGCACGCCCCCCCCTCCCCCACATAGCATGGCACGCAACAAACATTTAGTTGTTGTTGTTACTGTTCACGTTTGTGAGGCAGCAAAAAATGAGAGGCAATGAAAGATCAACCTCCACTGGAGTCCAGCTAATGATTCGCTCCCCCTTTTGTAGCCGGTCATCCGTAGGTGATGCTGTCAATAACCGAATGAAAACGGCTGAGCATTGCTTGACTCTCGAAGCCGTTTGCCCCCCCCCCCCAGCCCACCTCACCTCACCTTTTTTTTTCTCTACTCATCATCCACATTTTTGTTTTCATCCCCCTGCCTCCTGCTTTGACTGAATGCGTACAGAAATAGTGTACAAGTGAGCCTGGTGTGTGGGGTTTATCATTGTTATAGTACTTGTATTACTTGTAGTTTGTGTAGACCGTTATTGCAATAGTCGTATTTTCTGTTTTTCGTATTTACTTTATTTGAATTTCTATTTTTCGTAGTTGCTTTTTTGTTTGTTTTTCATAGCTCCATTATATGCATTTTGTGTTTTTGGTAGTTATAGTACATGTATTTTGTTATCATATTTGTTTTCTTGTATTTTGTATTTGTTGTTGATGTGACTGACTTGATTGTAATAGAGTAACAACGCAATCAGAATGGCTTCTTTTATCAATTCTGCTTTTATTTCCATTACGATTTCGTCGGGAGGGCAAGGTATATATTTGTGTCGGTCAAAGCGCTATTTAAAAATCAAATTTGAGGATATAATTAGGGTTTTGCTATGATATGGGTAGGCATACGAAAGTAAAGTACTTATCTAGGATGAATCGTGTGATAATAGAACAGCTCTCTTGACAATCGCATGTCGCTATTGATTTGTGAGGTATTAAATGTTTACCCCGGTGCAATAATTTCTGCCTGAATGAGGTCATTCTATGTACTGTCATTCATTTCAATTGTCTCTCTAGTGATTGTAGAAAGAAATCGTTCTTCTGCTGCACACATTTTGTTCTTTTCGTGTAAGTTTTAAAAGCTGTTTATTTTATTTACGCTGTCACCGGAAGGAGATGATCTCCCTTTGTACCCGATCTGTGGGACAAAACCCGAGATGGAAACATTGCACAGAAGGTGTGCTGGCGTGTCAAGGGAATCAGGACTGAAGTGGCACAATTTTTGTTTTTGTACATTGTTTCCTGGGTTTTGTATTACTTTGCTTATTTTCTCAAGGGTACTCATGACAATATACAAACTAACGCAGTGCTCTCCCTTCCTTTAATCTCATGTTGTTTAGAGAATAGTAATACAATGATCTAGTATGCTCCCCTTTTTTTTTTTTAACTAAATGTGACCATTGGCATGTCTGTTGGCTTCCTAATGCTGTTTTTACCTTAAGGGCAGTTTCCTATAGGCAATCTAAGTTTTAGTCATTAGCTTGGGGGCCCAAAAAAAAAGGGTTCCATTCATTTGGAAGAAAGAGCAAAGGAAATAGGTTTCGTGTTGATTACAGGGAGCCCCATATCGCAAATAGATTAGGGCCTCAGTCTCAATTCGGTCCTGCTTAAGGATAATAATATGTCATACACTCTTGCTGTACTCCATTACTAGTTTAACAACCTATTGAAAGACTTCCTGGTGAATTGTGTCAAAACATCTTTTAGTTTAATTGGAAAGATCGATCAAGGAAGCCTCGTTCAAGACTGTCATTGTTTGCTCTCTATAAACTATGAATTATCCATTCCTCTAGTTTTTTTTTTTTTTGTTAGTTTTTGTTTAAATTTATTTTACAAGTTACTCACAATAATTTCGTCATTTAGATTCAGACATATCTATCTCAAATCATGATCGATGTTTTGCGGTTATAAATTACAGTATGTTGCTAAAATATTGCTAGAACTCTAGCTTAGAACTAACAAACGCACAGTGAAAGTAATAAAATAGAACACTGAATATCGTATTGTTGTCCTCCTGTCTTTCTGTATTCCCCTATTTGTACTTTGTGGTCTAAGAATAGACCAAGACATATCCAGATTCTGCTGAAGGCTACGGTTATTTATAGCTTTTCCACAATTTTTCAGTGGTTTACGAGTTGAACAAAATAACTTCCGTTGTTATTGGTAACGCTCTGCGTGATAATAAACAACTTGGAAGGTTTATTTATTTATTGTAGTAGTCATCACATCTTACATTTGACAGGCGATCTCTATTTTGAGTCATCACAACAGCCCAGTTGTTTATCCCTTTCCTTTGGTTTATTGATAGAATAATCTCAACTATTTCGAATGTGAAATATCTAAATGTTTGTTTTGAAAGCGTTATTTCTCCCTCTAAAAACGTGTACAACGGTAAAGTAGATTAAACAACAACAACACCTGACGTTACATTTACGCAGTGGAAGAGAAACTGTTTCCAGCGCTAGCACGCCTGTCCCTCAAATACAGGGGTTCTCAACCTGTGGGTCGCGACCCCTTGGGTGGTCGATTGACGATTTGCCAGGGGTCGCCTAAGACCATCGATTGGATTGTTTTTTTGTTGTTGTTTTTTTGTCAATTCTTGTATTGCTGTGCAAATGTGGGTGGGTGGGGGTCGCGGAAGAGTTGGGGGGTTGTAAAAAGGGGTCGCCGAGCTTAAAAGGTTGAGAAACGCTGCTCAAATACAACGCGATAGATTTCAAAGCCGAGACCTATGCAAATCTATATATAACACTTAATGACTTGACTTTTTCTCTTACTTGAGAGGCTGTGTTGTTATGTAATCACCAAACAATATGGTTTGTGTATGATATGTTTGCTCTTTTCAATCCTACACTCATGTGGAAATCGATCTCCTTCGGCCCACTTTGGGCTGTTATCTAGATCTCTCAGCAACGTGTCAAAGTCCAGCATAATCGCATTGAAAATTCTCTCTGTTCAAAAATTCATGATCGACATATGGGAAACATGGATGCCAAGAATTAATATCCACTTGGAAACTATGGTTAATAGCAAAGAATGGATTGTGTATTTTGTTTAAAAGTTGAGCGATCCGGTCTTGCTAGCCCTAAGGACCCGTGTTGTGTGGTCATGCGGTTGTAAATTTGAACTCTATTGTCAGCAGGCTAGTGTGACCCTGTTTGGAATCTCTTTTTTGGTGCGGTCATTGAAATGATAACATAACGTAACAAACACCAAGATCCACTGTTGCAATGATTGAGAAGCGCTGCACTGGAGTGTTGCGTAAATTATGCAGCGAATGTAAAATAGTTCCCTTAGGGACGTAACGCAACGAACTGTTATGAATACATTGTCAGTCTTATCAGTTCTTGACAATAGCGATATCCAGTATCATGAATTATTCTTAATTAACTGGTTTTATCCACACACAAAAATCAACATTTAATTGAACTAGAAAACAAAAAGGAGTAAGAGGCTGATGGTAGCAAAGGGAAAGTACAAAATAGAAGACAAAGGAATGACAAAGTTAGCGGCCTTGTTGGAAGGTCAGAACAAAGGATAATGAAACAGCAGTGGACAATACACTGACCGTATGTTGAGAATATAAGGAATATATATATATACATATATATATATATACATACATAAAATACAGTATCAATGTCCTGCCTCACTAAGTCTTACTCTGGACTAATCATTTCTAACCGAAACTATTGTGTCATTAAGTCGACTATTCCTTTGATTCCCCATCATTCGGGGGAATAGGTATAAACCTTATACAAGTGAGAGCAGCTTAACGGTTTGGTTCCCTAAATGCAGGTGTTTCGTTTATTGTGACATGGAAGATAATGTTCCTCTCAGAGCCAAGGGTACAGCAGATATAGACTGATAGCAGACGGTCTGTACTCACGTCGCTGATCTGAAGCATCAATTAGACTACCTGCTGTCATGAGCCTGGCCATGAACCACATCTGCCCCTTAATTACCTGCACACATCGTGTGGGGGGAGGGACTTTATCGTGCGCTCAAGGATTAAGATTAAAACTTTACAATCAAATCTGTTGGGATATGACAAGAACTTTTTTTTTGCTAGTGTCTTAGCAAAGATTGTGTTAATCAATACGTTGTCTATTACATCGACTACTAAATAGAGAACCTGGGTAATTAAATGAATCTCAATGATTCAAAGAACCTGGCAGTTGTTGTTCATAAGCCTGTTCAGTTCATGCTGATTCAGCGATGAACAGTTCATCCATGTTATTTGTCAATAACTATCTATACTATAAAGTAGAATGTAAGGCGTATGTATGTATGTATGTTGTATGAATGTATGCATGTATGTATGTGCCGAATAGAAATCACAATCCTTTGACCAATCTTGATAAAACTTGGCATAAATGTTCCTTGGGTACTAACTGGGACCGTAGTGCATGTATTGTAGCCCTAAAACAAACTTAAGATCCTCAAAAAAAAAAAAAAGATGACCGACTCTATGAAAGTATAGTATCTTATAAATCTAGTCCATGTTTACAATGTTGACATGAGAAAAGATAGAAAGGAATTAGATCTAGATCTAATTTTAAGAACTACACTTTGAACAGATAGTGGTTTTTTTACTTTGACACATGAAAGTTACATAATATAGTCTCTTGATTTCATTATTTAATAAAATTAAGCTTCAAATTTGTGTTTCAAAAGGATTTTTACATAAATTCGTTCCTTATATCTGCGAATCTAGAATTCCTGACGTACATTCTTTCATTCGACATTACCCGAAAGGTTACACATCTCTCTATTCCTAGGTCTAAAACTCTTATTCAACTCTAAGATGATAGAACTTCTCTTCGCAAAGATAGTTTTATACTTTAGCATATGAACATAATAATTATAGTCCATTCATTTCATATTTTAATCAAATTAACATTCAAATTAGTTTTTCTAAAGCATTTTTTTCATACATACGTTCGCATTCCGCATTCGCTTTACTTATAAAATTATTATTGCGTTTAATTGTTTACAAAGCACTCTAAGTGACTATATCGAAAGTGATACGCAAATTAAGACCCGCAGGCCACGGGTAACATATGGCTAGTGTTCAAATAAAAACAATTTTATCTAGCTGTTGATTTTTTTATGTCTTATATTAGTTGTCTTGTGCATTAGATAAGTCTGTTGTTAAATAACATAATGTTGAATTAGCCTGAAGTTTTATTCAGTACTCATCAAGTTGTATTTATAGAATTTTGTTTTTGTACGGGTGTTAATATAGCTTTGTACTTATTAAGTAATAACGCTAACTCTAGACCCATGTCTACATTATAGAAGGAAACAGTGACTCGAGAAATGAGGCGAGCTACAAAGGGGAGCCTAGGGTCGTTGGCACCCAAAGTGAGCATGTTGATATACACTTGGGTTCTTGATCTTACATCAAAAAGTGATGCTCTTGTACTTTTCCAGTGCTAATAAGCGTGTACACAGTCATTTCGATGTGCGTCACTTGGTGCTGACGTGTACTTTCTCTCTCTCTCTCCTGATTTCTTATCCTGCCTTTCTTAATCTCTGAGTACACGAATAGAAAAGATACTTTCATCTTTCAACATTTCCTTTTCTCAATGTATGTAAACAGAACTACTAGGTGATGAATGAAACTGGATCAAGAACCAGAACTCCTGGAACAAAATGTGACATTAATCATATGGAGTTCTTGTCCATTTTGATGTGAATCTGTAGTCTACGTTAAATATGTTTATTAACTGTTTTATTATATTTTTTTTTTTTCATTACAAAGTTTCCAATAAGAATAAAGAGAAGTTACAGGAGTTGGGTAAAAAATATGGCCGCCGTCATTAATTCAACATACAGACACTTTTTAGTGGTGAAGTTTAAGTAAGAGTTCAGTCTGAATCTATTCCGAAGTAAACAAGTTACATCGACAGTCCACACACTTCTGAATAGTAATTGAACGAAACATTAAGTAGGCCTACTTATCCCCATAAATATAATGGTTATAAATTTGAAGATTTTTTTTTTATTTTTTTTTTTTTGTAGACGCGACTAAACATGAGGACCATTTTGTCTGAGTACAGTTAAACATACTTGAGAACCACTGTCTTAGTGTGCAGCCTAACATTCAGAAGAAAACAAAACGCCACGTCTTCTACAAGCATGTGTACGAAGGAGCATCAGCTAATGTGTTTACTTGTAAAGTCGGATGTTGAAAAGTCAAATATCCTCCTCTAGATATGGAGATTATATTCTCCTGAGCTCGCTGACGTAGGCTATTCATAATTTATCGCCAAGGACTAATTAGATTACCGCTGAAGGAATACGATCCTTGTTTGGCTGGAAGCGTCTGACGTCAGCCTTGGGTTCTAGACGGGTAGGAAGGCAAGATGGGCAATCGTCGCCGCTGTCTTATAAACAAACTCTTTACACCGAACGATAATCCAATGCTTTCACCTTTCCGTATCCGTTCCTCCAGGGGGCGCTGCAACTCTAGTACTTTAACGTTTTGTTTTGTTTTATTTTGTTTTTGTTTTTCTCGCAATGTATTTGACATGGAATAGAAAGGCGGGGATCGCTTTCAATGCACATTAAAAATTCAAATATTCTATGACTGTCTGTACATAGTTCTGACGTAGATAAGTTATTTTCAGCAGTCTTTTTTTTTTCTATCCCAACGCTCTATTTTAAAGTTTATATCTTGCAGTTTACTTTTTTATCCGGGTGATAAGCAGGGGTAATAAAACTCTATTGATGCCATATTTACTGCCCTTGACATTCTCATAAACACTGCGTTTGCTTCTATAGCAAGAGATGGTGTTATGGAGAGTGTGTGTGTTTCCTAGGTGACGGTGAGAAGGGGGTTAAGCAATTGGTTCGGAGGCTGTGCTGTGTAGAATGATGAAATTGGAGCTGATCTGTCATAATGGATGTTAATAACCGGAGACGACCTAGAGACATGAAATATTAAAGACGTGTTTTTGTTGTTTGATTTTGTTTAAATATCAGTTTATTTCATTGCCGTTAGATCTCTATCTCATATCAAGTTAAATTAGTGAATATTGTAATAAAAGTTTTATTGAGTTTTTTATTCACAAGAGTTTATTTCAGGTTATTTAAAATTAATACATACAAATATAATACGCCTACATCGGTTTAGTTGTTCTAGCTGTTTAGAGCTACAAGCCTACTACCAATCGTGGACATATTTTTATGATTCATTTCTGCTGGCGTTAGCTGATTTGAAATTCGCACAAGTAAAGAAATTGTGTATATAACTTAGGAGTTATCATACATTAAATCCTTTAATGGAACAACAAAAAGGCCAAATATTTGTCATGAATTTGTGAAAGAGCGAAGCATTTTGAAAGTACCTGCATCAAACATAATGCAATATCTCGACAGATAGAGCTCCTGATATGATAAGGAACATGTCACTATTTCTAGACTAATGTCGTTTTCCTACACTGCATCATACACCAAGACATCCTCTGTGACTCTCAAATATACAACCAGCCTCCTCGATGTTATGATAAAGCTTGTAATTACAATTCACTCACCTAACAGACAATATCAACAGTTTCTTACTTCTATATAAACTATTTTAAAAAAAACTCTGTTAAAAAATAAATTCCATCTTTTCTGATACAAATATGCTGATATTTCACTTTCTCTTCTGAAACGAATTATATTAATACTCGAATGTTGGTTTGTAGCTCCAAACAATCTGTACATCTAAACCGATGTATGCGTATTAAATTCTTAATAAAATAAATTTGAACAGACTTCTTTTAAAACAAACTTAAGTGAACTTAAGTGTAACGTTTTAATTTTAAATTTACTCGGCTTCAACTTCAAAGTAGATTTTTGTAGAAACAAAAATGAAATAATAATTTAAACAAAATCTAACTCCCTTTAAAAAATACACAAATCTAGTCTGTCTCTTGTCTCTTGCCAGTCTCTTCCACTTTCACCCCAATCTTTATTCACTTCCACTACGACAGCCTTGCTCGTGGTTTCATCAGCCTACACAACCAAAAACATCCGCTCTTCTTTCCTCTATGACATCGGAAACTCGCACCAACATTTCCTAACACTCGATGTCTTTGTGCAGGACGCGTCTCCAAGCGAGTTTTGGGAACTGAAAAACGTAAAGTCTGTTTCTTGCATGAGGAGAATTAGTGAAATATTTGAAAATCTCGGGAGTTTTTTTTTTTTGTTCACAGATGTAGAAACAATTTATTGACGATATCCGTCAAGGTTTCAAACCTCAGCCACTTCTAATTACCAATTACGAGGTTTAATGTACTGATTTATGAGGGAGATTAGAAGATACTTTTGAAGGAACATTTCAAGACTTCAGCACTATTGAAAGAGATTTGATTTAAATATTTTCAGTATGCCTTTAGGTTTGGATTGTAAAGTAGGGAAACCAGACTTGTGTAAATTTAAATGAGATTTTATCAAACAATTATATGAATTATTTGTAACGATCGAAACGTATAGTCTATATGTGCTTTTCTGTATCGGCTTTTTCAAATCTAATAGCTCATAATCAGAGAAATTCGTCAAACTTTGTTTGATTTTGATAGCAGGAAATCTTGTATTCATTGTCTGTATTTTGTTTTAATAAAACAAAATTGTATAGCCCGCCAACATTTTTCCTTTTAAGATTTTAGCCGCCTCCCAAACAAATTTTGCCCTCAGTGTCTAGGCAGATGATGTTTGCCCAAGGTCCAGACTGACCTCGAAAAGCTCTAAAGGATTTGAAGTGTGAATGAAAATAACATTGGAAAAAGCTTAGCGCCTGAAAAAGATTAGTTCAGCATTGTCTAGTAACATTATCCCAATTGTCCTAGTTACCTGGTTAGGTAGGTCTGGTAGTGGTTCCTGTCCGATATGCCCAGATGTAAAGTAGACATAAAGGTCTGGAACATATACATTTCTGAATCCTGTAGAAGAGCCTGGTTCGTATACAGCCCCCCCCCCCCCCCCCCCACCCATTGCCTTCCCCAGCGACCCTTGTTATTGATAGCCAGTGCACTGGATTTGGATTTGTTTTGTGTTTTTTTACACAGGGGCTTTCTAGATCTTGGGGGTTTTTTTTCTCTCCTTCTTTATAGTTGAGTTCTACCTGTGTTTATCTGCAATGAAAGTTTACTGTGTGACTATTGAGTTGGTAGCCAGGCTGGAGTATATACAGTCGCGGTCATAGCTCAAAGCTGACAACATTCGATGGAGGACGAAGGCGCTGATTGTTTAGATATCTGCTTAGTCTTAGTCAAAGCGTATCAACCTTCATTGAATGTGTTCATTTGTTGGCGCACATTGTACTTTCAAAAGTTTGATATGCATGCATTGCACTGTAGTGTTTTATATGTTGTAGTGTTTTATATGCAGTACTAGTCGACCGGCGGCGTAGCATACGACGCTATTTTTTGAAGGGACGGCCTTAGGCCACTGCAACCTATGTGACCGCAGTGGGCCCCGCACTTTCATAGAACCCGCGCTAATTCAAGGTGTATAAATTATTCAATTAAACAGAAATAAGAGAGTGATCTTTTCTTTACTTCTTCTTCTCGTCCAAACTCTTGAGCGACGAAGAGAATTATATATATAGATAGATGTTTTAGCACAACTAAAATGTTACAGCTTCGGAAATTCCCTATTTTTTTTTTCTTACTTGACCTACATCGGTTTGTTTGAATGAAGCCATTCTGGTCTAAATTGTGCCGATGTGCCAAAAATCTAATCCGAAACCATTCGACATTACGAATCAAAGAACTGAAAGGTGATTGTAGTTATTTAGTACGTTTATAAGCGGCTTGCTATTTTACCTCTTTGGTCTTTCAAGCGTGACGGGTATCTAACGGCAGACGTGGCCTGCAGACGATGTTACACGACTGACTAGACATTTTGATAAGCCAGTCAAATACCCGGGTGTTTGAATCCTGTATGTTGTGAGTTACATTTATTCCACGAAGAATTGCACAATATCAATTTAAATGGAAAAAAGAAATGTCCAATTGTTATGGAGTGCGTGTGTTTCTGCGTTTCTATGGTGACGGCGGAGAGAGGTTAGCGATTGGTTGTAAATGATGCAACATAGGTGGCATTGTCGTCATTTAGTTAGGGGAGACGACTCCAGAACGTGAGACTGAAAGGTTGTGTTATTGTAGTGAGTTATACGAAATATTATTACTAAAGTCTAGTACATTTTTTTTTATTTAATGTGGATATTGTTCATATTTATATTATAAATAAAGTATTTAGTATTGTCCACAAGAAAGTTATTCAAGCTATTTGAAGTTTTATTAGTTAAGAGATAATACGCCTACAACGGTTTAGTTGTCTACCAGCAGTTTGGTGCTACAAGTCAACGACCGATAATAACAATGACTTTATAATATGCTGGCACTATGTATCCTAAAAGACTTGAATCCTGCGGTGTGAGTAAGTATTACACTTATGGTGCTTCGTTTGATCAAATGTTTTCTATGCTGATGTTACTAGCTGTTTCTCTTCACATTTTTTTTTTACTGCGCCAGATAACGGTCAACATATTGGGTTACATTTACGAGTACGTCTGTCAGAGCACTATTTTGTAAGTCAATATTGTAATACCCAGATCTAGAACAAGTTAAATGACGTATTGTTTTTTTTTATTTTTCCCCTCTCTTACCTGCACTGTCAGCTGGTTAGTCCGACTGTGTACTAGTCCAAAAGGTAAGATCCGATAGCTCCAGATAGAACAATTATCACGGGTTAAACACAAAAAAAAAAAAAAGTGAAATTATCTCCTCTTGGAACCAATGCACTGGAATTAAAGAATTAAATTCTTTCCCCTTTGGGTGAACAGTAAAAAACGTGGTCGCCGCATACAGAACAACAACGTTTCCAAATGTACACTTATGAGGTGGAAAAAGAAGCTATTAAATGCACGTTTGGGTTAGTGTACCTGTAGGAGCGACTTTTTTTTTCTTCTTTTCTCCCTCTCTCTCTCTCACTCACCCACTAAAAAACAACTGATCATATACACAGTAACTCAACTCTTGGCTCGGTTCTCCTCGTGCCGACTCGGGAGCTATACACGAGGGAACTTTTTTTTTTTTTTTCAAGGGAGAAAACCCTTGTTTTTTTTTTTAAACAAAGTATAAATAAAAGTTTCAATTGTGTGTATGTGTTTTGTTTTGTGCTATCAAGGTGATGTAGCTATATTGTACGTTTCGCCGGGTTCCTGCTCACTGACACGTGTGTGAGGCCGTGACCTGGTGGGTCCTACCGTCATGTTTACAAATAGGTGGCAAGAGTTGTTGGGTTGAAAACACCCCAGTGCTGTGTTTATTTTGTAACTTTTGTTGTTTGTTAAACCCTGACTCTAATGGCAGCGCACTGCAAATAGAAAAATAGTCGGGAGTTCTTGTGCATGCAACAGCTTGCTGTGTTTGGTCGATTGCTCGGCCAAGTGTGAAGGTGATGCAGTGAGTTTTTGTATAGGCTAACACACACAGGCCAGGCCAGAGAGGGACAAAAGGTTCTCTACTACAAAACGCTTGACCTCTTTACTGTAAATAATGTACGGACTTTTCTGAGAGGTATGTTCCTAGGAAAAAAGGACCTTACGTCAGGACTCATCTTTCCTTTCACCAAAACGTTTAAAATGTCGATCGTGCTGTTTGATTGCTGTTGAAGCCTAGATCTTCATTTGATTGTCCACTTTACTTTGACTTAAAAAATGCAAAGATTGACTGCGTCAGGGATTAACAGCTGTATTGATCATGCAAGAAGCATACATATAAGAAACCCGGACATCCTTTGCTTTTACTCATTTGTAGTCTAGCCAGGGTTCGTATATGTATGCTTTTCACTTTGACTTTAAGTAATTCTGTCATAAAGAATATTTTCCCTTTTTTTATTGAGGGAGAGAGCCAAAGCGCTTGACTTCCGTTCTGAGGGGGTTTTGAATGCCGGTGAAGACGGTATTTTTAGGACGCTCTTGAGTCCATCCAACTCTAATGGGCGCGTGACGTACGTCGGGGAAGTAAAGGCGGTTGGTCGTTGTGCTGGCCATACGACACCCTAGTTAATCGCCCGACATAGAACAGATGATCTTTACCTCGTCTGGTCAATAAATCGCAATGTTTAAAAGTAAAGTTTCCCTTTTCAGACCTTGCGATCTATGGGGCTGATGATGTTAAGGTCATCTGTTTCTTTGGCCAACAGTTAACGAGCAGGGTGTTATGTGGCCAGCACAACGACCAACCGCCTTTACTTTCCCCAACTAAAGTCAGGTACCCATTAGAGTTGGGTTGACTCAGGGGCGCCCTAAAAATCCAGAAATTCAAAATCCCCGGGATTCGAACCCAGGACCTCAGGTTCGGAAGCCAAACGCTTAACCATTCGACCACCGCGCCCCCTATGTTTAAAAGGGACACCTTTATTTTCTTTGCTGTATGTAGATTGTATACATACTAAACTGAAAGGGAAAGTATCTACGCTGATGTGGTCAGAAAATCCTTGCGCCTTACGTTTAAAAAATGTTCGCTACTTCACTTTCGAAGTCTGTTCTCCTCCCGTCGTTTGGTACCATCAAAGGGAAACAGTGTCTGTACCCCCCTCCCCTTCCCCGTTTCGCCTTCGCTCTTTTGTTCTGACCTTTCCTGGTCATCAATGTGTTCACACCTGCTAACTAGAATTGTCGAACTTGGCAGTTAGCAGATTGATTCACCTGGTGGCTCTCGCCAGTCAGCGGTTATCACATTGTGCTGGAAGTGTCCACGCTGTCGAGCAGGCGGCCAGGTCTTTATCTGGTATCATTCCCACTCCAATCCATGATGACAGCGCCTCCACTAAGTAGGGTAGATTTCAAATAAGAAAAAAAAAACAAGCAATAGAAAAAAAGAAAACTTTTTAAAAGCAAAGGTTATCTAAGCGAAAGAACTGCTAATTACTACCATTTACTGAAAATTTCTGTTATGATTACTATTGATTGTTATTGATTAATTAGTACTAAAAGATTGTTAATTTTTTGGATTGATTCGTTTATTGTCATCGACTATGAATAATTATTCACCTTCACCATCCTAAATAGTAAAAGTACTTTTGAATATGGACGGTAGTTAAGTGGTAACTTTTAACATTTAGATAAATATCTGTAAGATCAACTCTTTCAACTTGTGAAGGTTTTCATCGAGGCAATGGTTCTAAGACTCAACGTTGAGCCCAGGTGGAAACGGTCGCTAGACAATTAGGCCAACAGGGAAGTTAAAAAAGAATCTTCGATGAAGTGCCTTAAGACCGAGACCGTTGCACTGGCAAGGGTGGAAGATAGCTTCCAACAAGCATGTCACTATCCACACACCGTTCCGTTTTATGGCGGACAAAAGCACGGCTGATTTGGAACGTAGAATGAATAAGGGGGAGTTTTCCCGATGTTCTCGACCTTCGGCCTCGTAACCTGAGCGTCCTGCGAATGCGACCTATCGGTAATAGATATGTAACTAATTTATCTCTGCTTAGATCTTTCCCAGACAGAGAGTTGTTCAGACAGGCCGAGGATTAGCCAAAAGTCATCGACTCTTATGACTGTTACAAAGATAAAGTTTTGAAAGTCTTGCCGTCCGACAACATTAACTTGACTTAAGTCTTTTATTTTTTATGCATTTTGAGATTTCCAGCTCCAGAGAGAAATGATTTTGATTCTCCATATTTGATTCCCCTAATATCTCACTCGATTCATTGGTCGACATTGACGTGAACACTTCATAAACAACTGATTTAAAGTTGTGTGTAGCTGCAGTCGGGTGTTACATCTTGTAACATTGAGCTCGAAACAAACCTGAGCCGTGTTGTATTCCATGGACCTCCCAGACATACACCGCCGTGTGATGGCCTCGGCATCTGGCGGGGTAACAGGTGGCCCATAGCTAGGTTGCAGTTAGTAGGGCCAGGTATCAAACGCTAGGAGTGTGGTTCGGTTGCTGCCGGGGGAGATTAAGTAGGACTTAGATTATTGCCTATCAGTCCAAAGGTAACGTAATTTGGGCTTCTTGGCATCCTGAATTCATCTCATTGAGAAAGTGGAGGATGAACACAAAACGTAATACGCGTCCACGAATTGACGCCGTGCTTCACGTGTGCAGCAAACACAAAGACTGATGTAATAATGTGGTGGCCAGGCAATCCTAATGGTCTGCCAATTGTGTAGTTTTAGTCAAATAAACATTGTTTTACGAATAAGTCGTCAGAACTAGACGTTTGGAAAAGTGCAATGTGCTTTTT
Source organism: Biomphalaria glabrata (assembly GCF_947242115.1). Classification (NCBI taxonomy): domain Eukaryota; kingdom Metazoa; phylum Mollusca; class Gastropoda; family Planorbidae; genus Biomphalaria; species Biomphalaria glabrata. Next base: position 49,844,712 of record NC_074714.1, read on the forward strand.
ATCGTTGACAGGCTACCTTTCCGACAGTCAAAACCTTTTTTTAGGCTGATTTCTTCTGGAATCACACAGCAGAAAGCCTGACTTTTGGTAATGATTACGAAAAGAAAACATTTTTACACTTGAAAATATCTAGGTACTTTGTCTACACCAGTGTTTCCCAAACTGCGTTCTGCGGAACCTTAGTGTTCCGCGAGGCCTGAATAGGTGTTCAACAAACCACTGGAATAATTAACCAGTGGAGGCCAACACGTGAATAAATCTCTCTAAAAAAAAATAAAAAATAAGCTAAGTGTTCCGCTAAATACTCAGAACGTGCGGAAGTGTTCTGCTAAGGACAAAGTTTGGGGAACACTGGTCTACACATTTTCAGAGGTAATATACTTTGCTTGGCATACCCGCCTTGCCAATAATGGACTGCCTTCACATCTTTGTTCTATTCTCAGCAATCTACATTGAAGAGTTAATGAAAGGATGTTCAACGTGTATACAAGTTAAAACGGAAAGACTGTAATGAGAAAATAAAAGAATCTCTTTTCACCATTGTCTTCTATGCATTGGATGTACATTTGGTATTAATGAAGATCAATTAAGACAATATTTTGTAATTCATAGTTTCTTATACTCTCAATATATGCACCTATGGGCCGATATTTCGTTCGCCATTGTGCTATTCTGTATTGTTCAGACCTTTGTAACCCTCACCACGGGTTGTTTCATTCTTGCCAGGGCACATGTTACCAGTCACTCGGGCTTTTTAGAAATCGTCACAGGAATTTAACGATGTACCCATTCTCAGACTATATTTTGTCATTTCGACCTGGATTGCCTACAAAACTGTGGACCCATAGGGGCTCACCATGTGTGAAAACACAAACTCTCCCTGTTAACTTTCTTTTTTTAATTCCTGTGTTGACGCGATCTGTGGGACAAAGTCTACTGTATCTAACAGAGACTAAGTTTGTTAGGTGTCTGCTGACCTACGTAAAAGGTTTAGGTAGTAGAGTAGAGCTACATGTAAGACCAAGGCCTGCACACATTTTATTTGGTGTTGCGCTAATTTTTGTCTTCAAATATATGACCTCCTCGAATATTGTAAAAATACACATGATTCCTTTGTGAATGTTTCAATGGTTTTACAAATGTCTTTTTAGAGAAAGAGAAAGAAACGTCAAAGGAACGGATGGTTGTTGGTTGTTTTTTTTTTTTAAATCACTTTTTGATTCGTCTTCCTTGACGTAGCAGCACCAATTTGGTTTTTGGCACTTCTGCACTAGGTCTGCTTCTGAAAGATTCAGTTCCAGGATTGGCATTGTTCTTTTAAAGCCACACTGACATTTCAGATACATTTTCTTCAACACTTTGTTTCTTTAAAAAAAAAAGGTAACTACAAATCCTACAGGAAATCTCCAACACCTCGAGAGAGAGAGAGAGAGAGAGAGAGACAAATAGTAAGACCTAGGAGCGTCTATATATAGATCCTGGCAAAAGGGTATTGGAATCTAATGACGTGATTTAATTGAGGAAAGAATCGTCAAAAGGTGAAATTTTAACCACAGCCTGGCATTCTACCTTTCGTCTCTGATTGTTAAGTAGTGGCTGACCTTTGTGGGCACATAAAAACGTCTGAGCAATTTACATTTGTGGCATTCTCTTTAACTCTAATGTTTACGGATTTTTTTGATTTTTTTTTTTTTTTTGTAGGGGAATCGAAGTTTTTGGCGGGAATCTGATTGCATTGGATTGTAGGAAATCTTACTCTATTGTTTGGGATCATTTTAACCTGACGGGATTTTGTATCCAGATTATCTTGACATTCCGGGTATCATTTATTTGAGCAGTCTTAAATGGTCTTTGAAGTACCGTACAGATTCTAAGCGAATGTTGAGTTTGTTTTCGTCAATGCAAAGACTCTGCTGTCCATAGCAGACGTTTGCTTGGCGTTGCGTTGTTGCTCTCACTTAGTGTTAACAAAGAAATCGAAAGGGAGGGCTCGCTGAGACACTACAAATATAGTGGTAATTGTTTTCCCCCACCAATAAGGCTTATCTTCAGACTCAAAGAAAAGACTTATTGATGGGATAACGGGGGGAGGGGCAAATTAAACTACCAACAAAGACTTCATATTTTTTTTTTTATGATTGCCTCTCATTTGACCTGCACTGGTCAGTATTATATTATTATTTTTTTTTTTTCTATTATGTTTTGGAGAAGAAGATATATAGAGATATGAAGTTTTCAATCCAACTGAATGCCGAACTTCTATGATTGTCTAATATTCTATTTACTGGAGGCCATGTCTAGCTTTGATAGCAATCATTATTTTCAGTGACGATGCAGTGCGGAGTTGGTGAGTTACAGGTTTCCATTCCAATTGTCTAAAAAAAAAATAATTGAATAATGCACTTGACTGCCAAAGTTTTGTGAGAAGTTGACTTTGTCTGTTTTCTACTACATTTATTTCAAAACGTCAACCCAGAGACATCGGGCTTCATTTGTCAATATAACCTGCCACTAAGTGACATTGTGCTCAACTAGAAGAACATACGATTCGATCAAATAACTGCGTGATTCCTGTCGTTAGTACATGCCAGTTGTGAATCAGAAGCTGTCGATAAATAGCCACAACATATTCACAGCTCCAAACATGTCTTAGCTATATGTTATATTTGAGATTATCTCAGAGTTATAAACAATGTTATTAAGTTCACACACGCACACAAACAAAAAAATTCAATTCATTTCCAGACATTCAAAAGTAAATACTTGCTTGACTGATATAAGGAGTAGAAAGTAACTTGTATTATGTCCCATACAGAAATCGACAAAAAATCTTCATGAAACTTGGCAAGAACGTTCCATTTTGGAAACAGGGATAAACATTAAACTCACCACCTGGGAGGTCCCTAAATTAAAAAAAAAAAAGATTTACTTCAGTTTGTATTGACTTTGGTTTTTAACTTTTAGAAAGTACAGACAAACGCCTTGTGTTTCTGCTAGTAGAAATGAAAAAAACGTGAACGTGGAATACATCTATGTCCTAACTTTCCATTCCATCATATGTCCACCTTGAGTCGATATTATGTATTGAGTCATCTAGACCCATTGGTATTCACTCCCTTGTAAGACTTGGAATACATGCACATATTGAGCACACAGCCATGCATGTTAACATCAGGCAGCCACGGAGAACAAAAAAGCAACGTTCAAAAAGCGAAACAGCTGTTTGTTATTTTCTTCACTATTCAGACACATACAATAATCAATACGTCTCAAGAAATTGAGGGGGGGGGGAGAGAAGTAGGTAATAAATAGCATAAATATTAATCTTATTTGAAATCATAAATGTACCTCCAATAATGGTATACAGAGGAATGGCTTGTATTTTTCATTTCAGGATGAATGATAATCTATCCAGTAAAACAGAAAAAGTTGCAGTTTTTGTTTTGTTTTTTTTTAATGTTTTTTTTTTTTGTTTTGGGGGGGGGGGTGTAATTTTATTTCTATCTTGATATTTGTAACGTTCTTTGTTTAAATGTTTTGTTTCACTATATCTTTCTTTGTTTTTTATATACATATTTTGTAGCAGTGGTTGGACGAACATTTGTTATGTCCCTAGCCTATTCTTTGGAGGCGCGGTGGGTGAACGGTAAACTGCTTTACTTCCGATTTGGAAGTCATGTGTTCGAATCCTGGTAAAGACTGGGATCTTCGGGCGCCTATGAATCCACCCAGCTCTTTATGGGTACCTGACATTAGCTGGGGAAAGTAAAGGCGGTTGTGCTGGCACAATGACACCCTCGTTAACCTTGTGCCACAGAAACATGACCGTTACATTCTCTGCCCTATAGATCGCAAGGTCTGAAAGGGAAACTTTTTTAGTCTATGCTTTGAATTAAAACAGCAAAAAGTTTTTCCTGTTTGAGATATTTGATCGTGTGAAACAAAGTACTAGGAACTGTCTAAGATCCATCTTAACATGTTGTTCTAATGTTCTGCTTCCCAGGTCAGCCAGCCCGTCCTATGGTCTGATGATTCTGAACAGGAAAGATTTGAACAACTTGGTCCAGCCTTTGACCAGCCAGGTAGAGTTTCACCTCAACACACCCTTCCTGCTGTTCAAGAAACTATCGGACGACTTAGAGGACGGTAAGTCTGTTTGCTTGAGTCTCGAGGACAATAGTTTCACCTTTTGAAGCTTCAAAGTAATAATAGTGATTGGAGCAGAGCTTCTCAACCCAAGTGAAATGCTTCTTGTTACCGATGTTCGTCATTGTAACCTTTGTATTCTTAAACGAGACGTCTTTTGCTTACAACTCTTCTTGAGACAGTATCTGTCCGATGGGGTAGGCACAGAGGAACAGACTGTTTTTTTTTTTAATTTTTTTTTTTTAGGTCAAGGGGGCGTCACAGAAAAAAGTTTGAGAAACGCTGGATTAGATTTTGGAATGGAAACAAAAATATTTTGAAGCTTTACCAAAATGTTGTTGTTTGCTTTTTTTTTTTTTTTGAAGTTTTGGCATGTTCCTATGTTTATTTCAATATTGAACCAAAAAGTTTTTAACTCAGATTACTATAAGGTCTCTTTGTCTACACTTGTTAACAGAGTCTTAACTAGTGACTAGTCTGACCGTATACAGCGGGGCTGTTTCTGTGTCTAAAGCGATGGCTACAAGGAACTGTCAATGCCTGGCATCTATGTGTCTTAGCTACAGCTTGTACAGACACAGCAGCGTCGGCGTAGTGAAGCCACACTTTGGCTAGGCGTTCATCGCCTCTGGCATTTTGGGGGAGAGCTCCATCCGGGGAGTGGGCGCTGGCTGCCTGTTAGAAGCGTATATGAATCCCGGAGGTTTTGGTCCGGGAGACGTGGCGGCTGTTTCGGGCGCAGAGCTATTGGAGCTCCATTAGTCCATAGACTAACACTTGAACGTACCTGACGACGTAATGTGTACCTGGCACAGGTTGTTTACCTTAAGACTAAAGTGCTGTCAGTCAGAGCAAATTTATGCTCCCCCCCCCCTTTTTTTTTCTCTCTCTCTCTGTCTTTGCTAACCACATCTTGCCTTTACCCACCCGCCCCCAATCCCAGCCTTTCACCTTGATGCAATGTCTTCCCACTTCTGCTGTTCTGTTCCTAATGCTTTCTAGTCAATTTGGTGTTTCTTTTCTTATATTGCATTACCACAACTCTGTTGTATGTGTCTTCCCAACGCTGGGTATTTTCCACTTAATCTGGGTATTTTTGGCTCCACCCGTAAATTGTCTTGTATGCACAATTGCACATGTTTACACACAAAAGAATATTTCTTCGGGCTTGCTAAGTGTATTACAGCCACATCCACAACAACTAAATAAATCAAGTTTTTGTTCTGCTCAAATGTTGCTTCCATTTTGCCTATAAAACTTTTAGCGATGGTTTAAATACAGTATATCATTAGCTGGTATTTCATACACAAAAGTAAAGCCCTTGAAAACTAGCCTTAGTTTTTTTTTGTGGTTTTTTTTTTTTTAAATCGAAAGACTACAGGGAAAAAATCTGTTCAACGTTCTGCTATTTGTAGTTCACTGCGTACTGTATAGAAACAATCCTGCTTTGAAATCTCTGCGCCCACGAGAGTGTTCTATCAATAAATACATGTTATTGTTATCCTCGAACGCAATTGAGGGGGAAAAACGCCCCCCTTTGAATACAATGGAGAGCCAGTTCAAAGCGAAGGTAATTGAGGAAATCTGTGAAACATCATCAGACTAGAGACCAAAAAAAAAAAAGTGTTCTATTGTTTAATGATCAGCTGACGATAGATTGACCTCAGCTGGGTGGAGGGAAAGGGCTGAGAATCCAATAATAAAAGTGTGGACTGAAACTCTGCTGTCTGGCAGAGTTGGTCTTGGACAAGCTCCACGTCTTCAACCATAGGAACTCCTCCCACTGTGGCAAGTAGAAAGCTTAAGGCTGATTTCAATATCTGTTCCCATTGAGTGTTAAAGGAAAGTACTTTACATAACATATGGAGCTCAGGCGCAAAAAGCGTTTTATAATTGGATGCAAGCATACCTCACGAGGTGCCAGGCCTGATATGTGCCTCTATCCCAATATGTGATCCTACTGAAGGCATTAATATTTCTTTAACCCACACGCTCTTGGTAGCTATTTATAGAAAATATTTACACCAGCGTCTCGAGATGTCCCAGATGGTATAAAGAAACATCAGTACAAGACCATAAAGAGATCTCATTACGATCTTATCAACTCTGTTGATTTTTCTAATGTTCTGTTTTGGTCAATTTCTGGTCGGTTTTCTGCAGGCGAAACTGCGTCACGTGGGTGTGTCACGTGGGCTAAAACCACAAGTCTCGAAACTTGTAGAAAAGCTAAAAATAACTCATGCCTGTCCATGAGAGCTAAACTTACATGTCGCAATAACGATAATCCAGAAATTCCTAGCTGTGTATAAAAAAAAAATACGTTGATTCTTGTAATTAATTTCAACATTATCTCTGTGGCTTTATTATTTGCACTGATCTTGGTTGTCGGTGCTTTTTTATTATACGATTATTTTATTTTGGCTATGCTAAAATGTTCAGTTCTCTGGAGTACATTTGGAGAACTGCCTGATGTGGAAACCACTGTGATTCCTTCTATGTATGCATCGTGACAAACAGAAGAACAAATGCTCTACACCGTCATTACTTCACGTAGCCTCTATTAAGCTTGAGGATTGTGTCACTATCATTACATCTAGAACTACAAGTGTCCAACTATCAGCAATGAATCAGCAATACATGCGTGACATGCTTGTATCTTGTTTAAAAGTTGATCTCTTTTACTCTTAATGTATGTGTTTAAAATGGGCCACGTCAGTCAGCTTGGTTCTAGAAAGTTCTACCGACACACAGTGTTTCTAAGCATCTCCAGGTCTCCAGCCAGCATAATGGACTTTGACAAAGTGTGTCTGTTTTTTTTTTTAATCTTTTTTTTTACCTGCTTGCAATGCCTGCCACGACCGACCCCTCTTCCGTGTGTCAAGCCAGGTCTTGTCTTTGCTGATGGTTTAATGCACTAACGGTACCACTTAGGGGCAGAGGGGCACTTCTGAATGGAGTAAACCAGGCACATTCCTGACTGTGAAATAATGCCTAGACATGCCTCGAGCGAAAAGATTTCAAATTATGCTCTCAATGGAGCCCAATTCCTAACGTTACATATACGAGGGTTTTAAAACTCATGAATGAAATGGAAATGCTCATTAAAACTGGTTTGAACGTGATAGCTCCAGACTGTTCTAACTCTACCTGACGGATTTTTATTGTAGTTTTAGACAAACAAACTTCAGAATGAATCTTCATTTCTTTTTAGATCCTTAATTACCATTGGCATTAAAACTCCTTGGTTTTTGTTTTTCAATATTGTTTTTTTTTGTGTGTGTGTAAACAATTTACCTCTAGGTAATTATGCTTCTAGAATAGCCTTGAACAGACTGTAGTGGCGATTTTTTTTGTTAATAGAAACCTCGATACTCTGAAAGTTGAGATCTGTTTGTATCCTTTGGTAGACTTGATATTTATAGAAGCTTTTCTACGTCTCACGTGATCAATGGAGGTGATAGTAGGCACAGTGCAAGGCTGCAGGTAATAATACCACACGAAATTAACCCACAAAATCTCATTTATGATGGCGGTGGACTAAACAATGGGAAGGGGGGGGGGGTGCTAGAGGGGTGAGTAGAGATTCGCTGGAGATGCCAACAACAGAAAAGAAAAAAAGCCTGTACCTTAATTTATTATTCCCGTCTCCGCGCGTGTTGAGTCATCAAAAAAATGGTGTGCTACCTACTTTTGAACCTGGCGTGTCTAGAAACGATCAGCTTTTTATGTGTGAACTAGTATTTACTCTACCTTGCTGATGCTGACACGTGTGCCAAGTTGCATGTCTTGAATCATGATATTATAATAGAGCTGTTTCCGCGTGTATAACGTACAGCGGGGTTTAAACCATTGCAGTGTTTGTATAGAAGGTGGAGAGTGACTCCATAGCTATACTGGAAGCTCTGCTGACCTTTTAATAAGTGCTCTAGATGTATCTGCTTCTTGATAGTTTCATAATCGCCTCATTATTTGTTGCCTTGTTGCTAGTCGATATATTTGTACATACGGCAATGTCACCCCCTTCCTCTGGAGCAAATTCGGATGTGTTTTTTTTTATTCACCATCCCGAGTGCCCAGGCCATTGCTTGCTTGCTTGTCAATTAAACCAACTACCTGATACTTTTTGCTTAAAAAAAAATGTTAAGTTTTGAACAGGGTAATTATATCAGCTAGCTGGAGTCTGACAGTTCGGGGATCGCTCATTTCAGCTCCAAATTTCTCTCACAGCGTTCTTCTGTCAGCGTCTTCCCAGTCCTCGCCTGTTGCTCTCAAGTATAACAAGAGAGGCCCTCCTGTTCATCATCACTAGATTTGTTTTCCTTGGACCTGGAATAGAATACTCATGAACTATATACGTATTTATATATTTTTTATATTGGAAAAGCGTGACCTTCTATTCCGTGTTCCGCTAAGTAAAGTCAGCCAGTGACAGTAAATCGTAACCTCGTTTTCACTCTGATGACCATCGGATACAAAATAAAGTACACTTAGTTCAACTCGATGTCATAGTCAAAACTAGAGCTGTTATGTTGTTGTGAGTTTTTTGTTTAGTTTTTTACTAACCCTATACAACTCTCTATTGTTTTGCTTTATTTCCAGCGATTCTAGGGATTTGGTTTGTGGACACTGGGGAGTGTATACGTCTTACAGAGAAAATTCAAAGGTGAGTTGATGGCACTGTCAGTTAGTGTCTCCATCTTCTCGAATAGTTCTCGTTGTTTTGTTTTTTGTTTTGGTCTTGTGTGCGATTTGTTTTGTTTTGTGAGTCTGTATTTTTACAATTCAGCTCCTGTTGATGTTAAATTATAATTTTGTCATTTGAAAGGCTTAAATTGTATGAGAATGTTCTAGACTATGTATACCAAGCCAGATGTACGAAATTGCCGGTAGTAAGAAATGTGAGCTTCAAAGTAAAATGTAGCTACGAAGAGTTGGACATCTTTCTTCACAGGAAGTAGATCTAGGATTGTGGGACTGCAGGGCTGATAATGCTGGAAATGCGTTTCCAACAACTTCTTTAATTTCTAACAGTCATCTCGAAATGTCAAAATTCGACACGTCCCCAATTAGCCTTGATCACGTCCGACAGCCCTATACACAGTAGTTCACAATGGTATACACTGAATAGACATGAGACTCTCAATCCTCGTGAATGTTTATCTTTGATCTTCGCCCAGTGATAAAACAAAATAGCAGGTTCACAGTAGTGAGACCCACATCTACAATTATAACAGGTTCATTAGTGAGACGCATATGCACAATTATAGCAGATTCACAGTAGTGAGACGCACATGTACAATTATAGCAGGTCCAGTGTGGTGAGACCCACATGCACAATTATAGCAGATTCACAGTAGTGAGACGCACATGTACAATTAAAGCAGGTTTACTCTAGGTAAAGGCAGAAAGCGTAGAGGAGGTCCGAGGCTGTAAAGTGCAGGTATATAATAAAAATAGATCCGCCCTTGTGAACAGCTAATAATGATTTAGAGAAAGAATTATTTCAAGTCACACTTGTCAGACAAAAGGTAGAAACAATTGACATTGTCAAATCACGCTTGTCAGAAGGTTGAAACACACATTTTTGGCCAAAAACTGAGTTTCCATTTCTCGTGCACATTGTGAAAGGTAAGAGATCAACGCCTGCAGTACTTTGACGTCATGTGCGTCATTGACACCTAGCAGTGTAAGCTGGGAACATTGCTCACATACAATCACTCAACCGGTGGAAATTTGCCTGAAGTCTGACAGCGTCAAGAAGCACTTTCCTTCTTTCTTGTAATATACATAGCAAGCTCTGTGTTGGCCTTTGCATAGTTTCCCGAGCTGGAGATGTGAATAGATCATTGTGTATACTTAGCTGCATTGGCCACGATGTCAACTTAGCGTGCTCTCAGCTCTATTTGTTTAGAAGCCTGTAAAACAAACGACACAAGCCAAGCTCTGTCTGCTAGTTTCGTCTCTAGGGACATTTGCGGTCTGTCAGTCCATGCTCTATGATTAGTGGCGAAATTTTAACAGTGAAACTGCTTGCAGCTCAACAGCAGGAGTCATCGCATTGAATTGGTTTGGTAAAACAATATTACTTTATTGAAAAAGAAAACCACGAATACTTTCAACCTTTTTTAAATCCATTTTTTTTTCTATCGTTCATTAGTTAAGAGTAATCCAGGTTACAAAAAGTTATAAGCTTTATAAAGGAGGAATGATCTCTTTGTTATAAAAAAAAATTTGTGTTACTTGTTTTTCTTCAACTGTGACTCTTAGTCAGGCAGATAGTCTAGTCACAACGTGGACAGTTGGAGGTGAAAGATACATTGAGGCTTTCATTCAATAGAAACAATATTTAACGGGTTAGTTATATGGAAATGGAACAACATGCTCACAGCTGACCATTAGGCCTACATATACTTTTTATTCCAATTGCCTTCAACTTGTCAGTTGCCAAATTTCTGTATAAAAACATACGAAATGGAATCGGCGGCCGTAGAGCATTCATTCACACCATTGACTTTTAAGCATCTAGCAGCTATTTATTTAAGTTAATGTTGTTATTTTACCCGGTAGCGTTCTATTATGTAGAATATTACAAGCAGGCATATCCCTAAAGATGAACAAATATATTGTCAGAAGAATGTGTTATGACACTTGATTCATTACATCTGCATCAAAGCTTCGCTAATGAAAGGCGAAAGCTCGATTGATATCAATACCTACATCTTGGTCGGACATATAATTTGCCTGTTTCTGGGGCGCCTGTTTGTAGTAGACCATCTATTACAATGATCTTAGCAGGCCTACAGGTTACCTATTGGAAATGATTGTGTATGAAATTATATTACATCAGTATCTCGGTTCTCGACTAAACTTTGTTCCAGACGTTTTAGGCCATAGTAGGAAGCGAGGTCTGAAAGCGAGACCAATCGTTATATAAGGCCTCAATACTGACCTGCCGTATAGACCTGTGATGTGGCAACGAGCTATTGGTCTCCACTGCCCACAGGCGATGACGTTGCGGGTTAAGTGTTCAAGTCTACTAGAACGGTTGGTCTCGCTGAAACACTCTGTGGCAGTTTTCATCTTTCGCGATTATTTTCCTTTTTCACTTCAATAGTCGCTCTGACTGACTTCCCCTTCTGTTCACTGATGACTTGCTTTGCACCCTTTGACGAAGATTAAGATTGATCTATTCAACTTTATGACAGAAATAATAATACAATAAAAATGAGCGCCAAGCACAACGTTCCGACAGTTCTTCCAATGGCAGACGGAATCAAACTGACGGCCTGAAATCAACGCGCTCGCTCGAACAGTGTTGGCCTGTTTGTCCCTGGTTTTTTGAAAATCTTTTTGGCTTCAGAGACATTCTGGACTCAAATATTTCCATATGTATATATATTTATATTTATTTATTTTATTTTTTTTTTAGCCTTCTTTGCTTTTAAGTTTTCTTTCTTGTTCTATTGGAGTGGAACATTTTCGCGATTGACTTACACCTGACTGATGTGAGGTTTGAAGCTTGACAGAATATTTTGCCCTCAGTAAATGCGAGGAATGTCCAGTCTGGTCCATGCTTCTACTCTCTCGAGCTCTACATGAGCAGTGGGAGCAAGGTGTTGATTGTATACCCAGTCAAGTTCGTTGTGGTGTTTCAGTGTCTAAAGTCTGCGGCTGGTGTTTCAGTGACTAAAGTCTGCGGCTGGTGTTTCAGTGACTAAAGTCTGCGGCTGGTGTTTCAGTGACTAAAGTCTGCGGCTGGTGTTTCAGTGACTAAAGTCTGCGGCTGGTGTTTCAGTGACTAAAGTCTGCGGCTGGTGTTTCAGTGACTAAAGTCTGCGGCTGGTGTTTCAGTGACTAAAGTCTGCGGCTGGTGTTTCAGTGACTAAAGTCTGCGGCTGGTGTTTCAGTGACTAAAGTCTGCGGCTGGTGTTTCAGTGACTAAAGTCTGCGGCTGGTGTTTCAGTGACTAAAGTCTGCGGCTGGTGTTTCAGTGACTAAAGTCTGCGGCACGTCAGCCTTGACTCATCAAGTTGTAAAACACTATCTACTTTTTTCTCTGGAACTGAAACTGCACCCTGACGCGGCGGGTATACCTAGTTGCTTATGTGGATAAATATAAACTTAGACGGCATAGCTTCTCTCTTGTTCTTGCCATTGTTATCTAGTCTTTAATAGAGTAAGAATAATGGTGTGGTTTTGTTTTGGTGTTGAAATATGAATGGACCCATTTTATCTTCAAATCAAATGTTACCTTCCGTTGGTAAGCGTGCCATAACGATTTGTATGACCCAAAGAAACTTTTGGTTTTCTTTATTTATTTGTTCAGTCATCACAAAACTATCCAAACAAAACAATAAAATGGTGTCATTTTGTCCAAGGTTAGTATTTGCTTTCTCTAGATCTGTATCGTTGAACCGTGACAGCAACTGTCACGTTCGTTGGTTGATTGACACATTACTTGAGCTCAATCTATGGGACCTTTTGTTTTTATAATACCTCTCTTCAATTCACTCCTTCATAGAGGGGTTGCGGACGCTGATCTCAAAAACGGCTCTGACGATTTTCCTAGAACTGTAACTGTTGATGCAGATAGCTGAGAAAAAGAATTACTAGCTGGTTGTATTTTTAATGTTTTTCCTGTTTCTCTCGTCATTAGAAATTATTGCCAGTGTCTAAGCTGTGTTTGTATTGAAGGAATTATTTGGCTTTGAAAAGCTTATGGACAAAAAAAGGCTCGAAAAAAATGTAAACCTGACCAGATGGGTTGAATTTGAGTTTAGCCCGGTCTAAGCTTCTTAACGAAACACATTTTTGTGTATTTTTCTTTCCCTAAACTCCGTGTTTACACCTGGACGTCTGCCTAGCGCCCATCACTTGTGTCCCCGTTTCCTCGGCCCCAACCTGGCGTTATTTTTATAACTCTGCAGTGGCTATGTGGTAAGACGCTTTGCTTCTGAACCGGGGGTCCGGTTTCGAATCTTGGTGAGGACTGGGATTTTTTTTTTATTTCGCGATCTCTAGGGTGGCCTCTGGGTCCGCCCATTAATTGGTACCTGGCATTAGTTGGGGAAAAATAAAGGCCATTGGTTTTTGTGTTGGCCACATGACACCATCGTTACCGTGGGCCATGGGCCACAGTGACATGTGACCTTTACATCATCTGTTTTATAGTTCGCAAGGTCAAAAAGGGGGAACTTTACTTTATTTCACTTCAATTGTATAGAGTGGTTAACATCATGAGCGGCTGTATGTTTTGTTTTGTTTTGTTTTTTTTTTGCTTGTTTGTTTGTTTTTTGTCTTTGTTTTTAGTGTAAATTTATAACACTTTAGTCGCAGCTCAAGTCACTGTTCCCCTTTCAGACCTGGCGATCTATAGGGCAGATAATGTTACGGTCACCTGTTTCTTTGGCCAACGGTTAACGAGCAAGGTGTCATGTGGCCAGCACAACGACCATACTTTCTCCAACTAAAATTAGGTATCCAATAATATCCATTAGAGCTGGCTGACGCGGAGATATAGTCGGCATAGTGAAAAAAATGACAATCTTTTATTTCGACAACTTTTGATAATCTTATCGCGCTGAAATCTCGCTCGTAAACTCGTGCTGCCTGACCAACACGTAGTATACACATTTCAGAAAGATCGCTTCATTAATTTTTGGATTTTTTTTTTCATGTGCCGTTTAACTCTATAATGACATCTATGGAACTCAAGAGTTGAAGATAATTTACTTCCTAGTCCAAACCTACCGCAGGATGATGGGGGATGGGAGCGGGCAGGGTATGAACCCGGCACAATGGACAAGTCTGAACAAAAGTCCAGCTTGCATACCAGGCAGCAACCCTGGGACCTTGAATACATTATACTTTACATATGAATTCGTTATTAGTTTTAATTACATTTCAAATTCATGGATGAAGTAGGAATTTTTTTTTTTTTTTACTCATCTTCGTTTCTGAAGGCCTACAGCCTTTGTTTACTGTCTGTATGGAACTTTGAAAGCTCAACTCATTCTAACCCAGGACCAAACTTGAATTGGTGTTGTTTGTAGTTACGCTGGCATGTTCAGATCAGCTCCGCTGTGAATTAGCCTGCTATTTCTGGCTGATAGTAATGTGTATTCAAAGCAACGCTGCTGTGGCTAATGTCTGGCAGATCGCTTGAACTGTAAACTGTGAAACAAATCACAGCCCCTGGCTTCCTAGTTTCATTTCTCTTTGTTTTCGTTTTTTCAAGCTATGGCCCGCGGTGCATGTCACTCGTAGCAGTGGTTCTCAGCCCGTTAGTAATGGCGCCGTGCTCTACTAATATTCCGTCATTAAGACTTCACGTGGTGCTATATATATCTTCGCCTACTAGGAAGTGACCTTGAGGAAGATCAGCCATGGCTGTAATAGGATTTAGGTCCTCTGCTAACATGTGATATCACAAAGAACTTGACTCTTTATTTAAATCAATTTTATTCCTTTGATTATCTGGGTGCAGAACTTTATAGAAGGTCAACATGTCGTAGATCTGTCTTCTCTTTCAACTCCTGGCAACATATTCTGGCAAAGTTTCACGCGACACAGTCTTGGGGTGACGTTTCCGCCTCATTCTTGAAGTCACGTGACAAGAAAGCGTAACACTAAGAGGATTGCTCGAACCCGTCTCCCCGACATTTTTTATCATTCTCAGACAACGCCGCCTTAGCTTGGTTCATGCCCATCGTCCAACGTATTCCCAAAGTCATCTTCTATGGGCGACTTGCTCTTGGCACAATGAAAACTGGTCGCCTCCATCTTCGATATAAGAATGTAAAAGATCTCTAAGCGGTGTGGACATCGATGTTGACCTCTGGGCAGACATAGTCCTAGACCGCACTATGTGGAGAGAAATGATGACAAGGATTGCACGGTCAAGACGCGATGACCTCAGCCTCGAAAGAAACGCGAGCCAAACGAACTAACACTTATCCAACACTTATCCAACACTTATCCAGACGCCAATTTTTACCTTTGATTGTATGTCGGCGGTAATGTTTGTCCAAAAAAATCTTGACTCCCAAAGCCGTAAGAAGTCCATGAGACGAGTCATACTCGTTCTAGACGGAAGAAGCCAACTGGCCCAAGGAAATCTTCCTGCTCAAATGTTCTCTAAGAAAATAGCATTGCCCTGGATGAAAAAAAACAACAACGAAAAAAAACTTTTCAACTCTCATTAAGAATATCAATGATGCCGAATGATGCCACGATGTACAACACAGGCTGCGAAGACCTTGTGTGTATTTATGTTTTTTTTTAAATTTATTTATTATTTATTGTAAGACCTGTGACTTCTGATGTGTTTTTAAAGTAGCGGTCCATTAAAGCGCCTTGCTAATTGATACTGATTGGAGTTGTTCACTATCAAGCTTCAGTAGAAAACATCCAAAGACGTTTTGGCGGGAGATCTTGGCAGAGTTTTTTGTTATTTCCATCGTGACTCTACTGGCTACGTTACATCTTGTTACCGAGAAGTGTAGCACTATCTGTTTGTGTAGCGCTAAGTCTAAGATATTAGCCTGAAATGAAGGTGCTTTTGTGTGTTTGTGTGCGCGCGCGCGCGAAGTGCTGAGTTTGAGCAGACGTGTGTTCCTAGTTTGTTGTATTATCTATCGCTTATTGGATTTGTTTCGTCAACTGATTTGGAATAGTTCTAGTTTTTTGTTGTTGTTTTTTTGGTCAAAGTTTTACATATGCTCCAGAAACAGCGTTTCTGGTTCCCAAGTGTTTACACCTCCCCAGGCGTTATCTAAATCAGGCCCATCAAACTCAAAATAATGATGATTAGGATCGGGCCCTGCGCTGATGATCAGCAAGGGGGGAGCCTGAGCTGGTCTGCCGTTTCTGGCAGCACCTCTGTTAGACCGTCCTTCATAATCGTGCACTTGTAGGCTTCACATACAAATTGTTCGAGTTTTGCTTTAATGTTGAAAGAATGGTCTTCATTGTTTCTATTTGATTTGATCTTGTAGCTTTATTCATCAGTTAAGCAGGCGTAAGTGCTTCCGTTCAAGAAAACGCTGGTGGAATGTGAGCTGTAACCTGAGGCTTAGAGCTTGTACATCAATGGGGAGCATCAACCGCTCCAATATCTTCAAATAGGACAAACTGGCAAGAGAACCTTGGCCAGAGATTGGACTTAACGTTGTAATTAGAAACAAATCTGGACTTCAAATCAAATTCTTCAATCTTTATTGTCTGAATAAACATGTACATTGTGAGAGGATTTTCAAAATATAAAATACATTTCTTTACATTTTGGGTTTTTAAAAAAAGAGGGTGGTTAAGTGGTTGAAAGAAGGCGCGATGGCTGAGTGGTAAAGCGCTTGGCTTCTGAACCGGGGGTCCCGGGTTCGAATCCTGGTGAAGACTGGGATTTTTATTTCGGGATCCTTGGGCGCCTCTGGGTCCTCCCAGCTCTAATGGGTACCTGACATTAGTTGGAGAGAAGTAAGTAAAGGCTGTTGGTCGTTGTGCTGGCCACATGACACACTCGTTAACCGTAGGCCACAGAATCTGATGACCTTTACATCATCTGCCATATAGACCACATGGTCTGAAAGGGGAAATTTACTTTTAAGTTGTTGAAACCTCCATAAAAGCACGTCACCAGCCAGTTTGGCACGCCTTTCAGCTACTTTTGATCTCTCCATCATTGCTGTACTGCTCATCACTGTCAGATTTCTTCTCATCAGTAAAAATGTTGTCATCATCTAATAAAGAGTGTAGGTGTGCTAATGATTTGCATAGTGTGTGTGTGTGAGCCTCGTTATGATAGTAGAGCGAGTACACCCCATTCCCTTGGAGAGTGAGTCACTTACTGCCGAACATATGGTAGGCCATCACCTTTGACCTTTGCTCAGTCCAATAACAAGACAAGAAAAATGAAGTGACTTGATGACAGAGATAGGCGCA
Organism: Biomphalaria glabrata; assembly: GCF_947242115.1. Classification (NCBI taxonomy): domain Eukaryota; kingdom Metazoa; phylum Mollusca; class Gastropoda; family Planorbidae; genus Biomphalaria; species Biomphalaria glabrata. The sequence goes on from NC_074714.1 coordinate 49,861,797, forward strand.
AGCACCACTCAGTTTCTGGCGGCGGGAACTCGAGTAGCTTTATTTGGTGGATACATGATAAGGATTTTGGAAAATAAACTCCTAGTTAACCGGCGGATAGGATAGGCTGCTAGTTCTTTCTTGGCTGGCAACACTTGGGCAACATCTGACATGAGTGAACTTCATTATTCTTGTGTTTCTATCGATTTCTGGTCTGCCTTTCTGGTTGGCATCTGAAATGAGCAAACTTCTTGAATTATTTAACAATGTGGATTTGTTGAGTATTCTGACAAGTCATTCTTCAAAGTGAACGCATGAATGAACTATGGTAATTGCCTCATGAGCGTTTCACCAATTGGACACCCTCCACGCCCCACTACCCCCCACACCCCCATTTGCCCACCAAAATAAATATAAATAGTGCTACCATAAATTACTTTTGTGTCCGTTTAGATTTTCCGTTCCTACTTCGGGGAATTCCCATTGATTGATTCGTAGACATATCTTACCAATGACCTTGGAGTAGACTTTAGGCCTTTGTGCTTACAGTCAGTTTTATTTCGACATTCTGCTGGGATGTAAGCTGATCTTAATTTGTTCTACAGTAACTGTGAGCCAACTAATATTTTGAATGCTTATTTTAGTAAAAGGTTTCTTTTTTTTTTTTTTTTGGTAAAGGCTTGTCCTATAGAATGGTACTCTTAAGTTAGTCTCGAGTTCTGCACTTCTAGAGCCCAAGTGCTGTCCATATGTATCACACATCTACCTGTTGACTCATAGGACACCAGGTATTCAGGTGTGTTGAGGGTCAATTACCCACATACACATGATGGGGCTTTTAGTTCTTCAGCATCCCAGATGTCTATAAGTTGCCACCATTTAGTTTTGTTTAGGTGAATATGTTTATTTGTATGCTTAGTTGAATGTTTATTTGTATGTTTAGTTGAATGTTTATTTGTATGTTTAGCTGAATGTTTATTTTTATATGTTTAGCTGAATGTTTATTTGTATGTTTAGCTGAATGTTTATTTGTATGTTTAGCTGAATGTTTGTTTTGTTTTTTGTATGCTTATTTGAATGTTCAGTTGTATATTTAGTTATGTGTTCAGTTGTGGGTGATTGGAAACCTTTCATAAGATGGTAAAACTTTGACCGGCAATAATAACTTTTGTAATTGAAAAAACAGAAATTAAGTATTAGATTTAATGATCTCAAAATAAAACTAATGCAATCTAGATTTCTGAAGTTAGAGTAATTTTATTTGGTTCAATCCACATTAAAAGATGTTTTGAAAATATATTTTTCAAATCCCTGAAATCTTGAAAGTCATCTTTATAATCCCTGAAATCTTGAAGACATCTTCATAATTCCTGAAATCTTAAAAGTCATCTTCATAATTCCTGAAATCTTGAAGTCATCTTTATAATTCCTTAAATCTTGAAGACATCTTCATAATCCCTGAAATCTTGATGACATCTTCATAATTCCTGAAATCTTGAAAGTCATCTTCATAATTCCTGAAATCTTAAAGTCATCTTTATAATTCCTTAAATCTTGAAGTCATCTTCATAATTCCTGAAATCTTTAAGTCATCTTCATAATTCCTGAAATCTTGAAGTCATCTTTATAATTCCTGAAATCTTGAAGTTGTCTTCATAATTCCTAATATTGTCTTGCTTCTAATCAGTCAGTGAATAGAACCTCCTAGCACAATGACAAAATGAAGAAATCTGTTTGGCTGAACCATATTCTTGTACATGTATCCTGGTGTCCGGTATTGTAAATGCCTGTGCATTCTTCTATTTCAGCATACTGCATGAAGTGTCTGGAAGGAGTGAAGAGAAGAGTTCTCTCCCTGAAAGTCACACTTCCCGTGCAGCAATGCTGGATGGTAATGTTGGCCCTGGACAAAACATCCTCAGCTTGTTGAGCAATGCTCAGAAAACGTACGAGGTGAGCACTGGATATACTAATGATATATTGGCAGTACAGAATCTAGTTTCCTACTTGAATAACGCCTGTGTGGTGTGTATTTCTTTTTCTCTACCCACGTATCTCAATGTATATCCTGGCTGTCCCATCAACTTTCTAGAACTAATTTGTCTTAGTAGCACAAGTTTGTGCTGGCTGCTTTGTGGCTTTACCAACTCTTTGACTTTTGTATTAGTGTTTCTCATAATTTTACAATTAAGGAAAATTTCCCCTGTTTTCTATTGTCATTTCAGACATGTGTTCAGCTAGTAATTAGTTGTTTAGTTGACCTCTTATCACATTGTCCTTCTTCAGCCATTCTTATGACACATCTATCTATTAGTATTTCCACGTCTTTTTTTTTAGTAATTATGACATCAAATTATGTTGTTACTTTACTTTTGCAGGAAGTCATTAGTCTAGTAGAAAAAAATGTAAACTGTTAAAGTGTGTCTATTGTTTATAGGGGTGCACCATGGCTGAGTTGTAAAGTACTTGGCTTCCAAACTGAGGGGTCCCCTGTTTTGAATTCTGGTGAAGACTTAGGAGTCCACCCTGCTCTAGTGGGTACCTGACGTTAGTTGGGGAAAAGTAAAGGTGGTTGTTCGTTGTGCTGGCCACATGACACCCTTGTTAACCATTGCCCACAGAAACCGTTGACCTTTACACATCTTGATGAAACTACAAAAAAATCAAACAAAGCATTAGGATTTATTAAAAGAAATTTCTATAAATCAAATAAGAACATAAAACTAAAATGTTATTTAACCTTCGTTAGGCCAATAATAGAATATGCATCCTCCGTTTGGGACCCCTCAACTCAAGAAAACATTAAGAAACTGGAACAGACACAAAATAGAGCAGTGAGATTCATAACAAACGAATATTCACATTTGACTAGAGTAACACCTTTAGTAAAATCACTAAATTTAGAAAGCCTTCAGGACAGAAGGCTCAAAAGTAAAGTAGCAATCATACATAAAACACTGAACCATAATCTTCAAATACAAAAACAAAATTTAATAAAATACTCTGAAAGACACAAAGATAAAGGCACATTCCTCGTCCCATATGCTAGGACAAATTTGTACAAATACTCCTTCTTTCCTAGTGCTATTAGAGCATGGAATGGGTTGCCTGAGCTAGCCAGGAAAACCAGTGACTTGGCAGAATTTAAGTCATTGGTTAATATGCATGACTGAATGCATGATGCGTAGGACGTAATCATCTTTTTTTTTTGAAGTAACGTCTGTATTATATAAGATAAGATCTGCCCTATAGATCCCAAGATCTGAAAGGGAATTTTTTTTTACTTTAATTGTTAATCCATTAGCTGATAACTGACTTGCAATGAGCTGACAACTGACTTTGGATGAGCTGATAACTGACTTTGGATGAGCTGACAACTGAATTGCCTGACAACTGACTTTCATTTTAATGTGAAAAGAAGAAAGAGAGATATGGATTTAAGAGTTATTACCCCTTCCCCATATTTTTTCTATAAACTCATCAGGTCATCTTATTCTTATAAGTTTCTGACATTACTTCTGAAAATAAAATATTACATCCTAAACTCCCTTACAGGGGGCAAGATGGCTGAGTGGTTAAGTGCTTGGCTTCTGAACCTTGGACCTGGGTTTCAATCTTGGTTAAGACTGGGATTTTGAATTTCAGGATTTTAAGGGTGCTTCTGAGTCCACCCTACTCTAATGGGTACCTGAGTTTAATTGGGGAAAATAGAAGCAGTTGGTCATTGTGCTGACCACATGACACCCTGCTCATTAACTGTTGCCCATAGAAACAGATGACATTAATATAATCTGCGCTATAGACCACAAGGTCTGAAAGGGATACTTTACTTTATATTCCTTTGCTGTTTAGCTTGATGGTCATAACCTGTGGGATTAGTTGGGATGGCATGTTTATTTTGCCACTTACTGCTAGTGTTCCATCAAATTAATGATTATGTTAGTGTTTAGTTGAAAATCCAGAAAATTTAAAGCAGCATCCAATTTCTTCACTGCTGTCATGATTCCGCCCAATAGTAAAAGTATTTACGTTATAAACTATACAACATAACCCTGGGTAGTTCTTAAAACAAAAGTGTAGGAAGAAGCTTAACACTGTCACTGAAGACAGATACAGTAACTCAGGTAGTAGAATCCAGTTTGGCATGTTTCTATGTCCACAAACTCAAACTAAAAGCCCTGTACTGTTTGTTTTGACTGTTAGACACAGCGACAGAGAGAGTTGTCTATTCTGCTCATGTTCTGTCAATGTCTAAGTATTAACCATGTTCTGAGAGTGTAGAATGATCAACTCACTTAAGGCAGCTCATCATCTTTTTAAAGTATGTTTTTCTCCTAGATGCAGCATACCTGAACCTTTATCTCTGCCACAAAATGAGTCAGTTTACTTAACTCTGAAATGACTTTTATCTTTTGAGCAGGAAAATGAAAAAGTTTTAATCTCTTTACTTTTTCTAGGATAAACAAATTGTGACGTTTATTGATAGTTCTTGTTCTACCTTCTGTTAGGTCGTTGCAAACTTCCCTCAACTGAACGACTTCATGATTTCATTTTTGAATAATTGGAATAAGTCAGACCTTCTTTCTTATCTTATCTTATCTTATAAGATAAAGACGTTACTTTAAAAAAGAAGATGATTACGTCCTATGAGTGTCCCTAGATCAATCTAGTCATGTATCTATGACTTAAACTCTGCCAAGTCATTGGTTTTCCTGGTCAACTCAGGCAACAACCCAGTTTGCGTTTTGTTCAACCAATTAGGTCTATTTTAAACTTTTGTAGCGTTGGCATTTATTCTATGATAAAACAATTTTCTTTTCTTTTTTAAACTAAGCCTTCAATTGGTTGAAACCATGAGCACACTGACCTAGGGGGAAAAAAAACAACTTAGCACAACTGCCCCCAACTAGTACAACTTCTAATTACACTTCAACTGTGGGCTTGTTCTGTCTACCCCAAATTAGTGAATACCAATTAACTTCTAAGAAATATTGTCAATAGCATGTGTTAGGTAGTTTTAATGGTAGAAACAATAAACAACATGTTAACATTTCAACAATCAACAGTTAATTTTCACTAGTGCTAAACATAGCCAAGGTAGTTAGCAATAAACAGTAATCTTTCCAAAAGAAAGTTCTGGATTGTTCTTGTCTGTTGGAGAGGCTTATTTTAGGGGGTATAAATAACAAGAGTGGAATCAGTCAATTCTTTTCAAGCTTCATGTTCAGTTTTCTTTGCTGTCTACTAATGAGCTGAAGTTTTAATGTGTTTCTAATGTGGGCTCATGATTTCTCCTGGGAGAAGTAAAATGTGTTATTTCATAAAAGCAAGTCTGTTTATTTTTTCTCCTAAACAAGATTCTCGGCATACTTTGGAATTCGGGTCATTAGATTTATCTTCTAAAAATAGCAAGACATATTCACCACATGATTCCATTGTAACAAATATCAACACAGCTATTTCTATCAGCTCACTTACCTACTATTTAGTAATATAACAACTTTTGGCTTAAATATATTTTTTTTTAACTTTTAAGAATCAAAATAATGAAGAGAAATCCCAAAGTCTCAGTGCTCAGAAACTTGAGGAAAATTGACCAAATGTTCACATTTCTTGCTTGCACATTATAGCATTGAAAGTGTGTGAATAGGTTTTCATAGTGGGAATATAATGTGTCAAATTTTTAAATAGATTTTCCCCTTTCTTTTAGTTTTAATCAAGCTTACATTTGCTAGTGAGCAATTCTAAAGATTGATTGCTTTAAGAAAGAAAATATATGTTGGGACAAGTATCTGATATCTAAAACATGTAGGGACAAGTATCTGATATCTAAAATATGTTGGGACAGGTATCTGATGTCTAAAACATGTCTACTTTCTAACTTTAACAAATATCAATTCATTAAGTTTGATTTTTGTTTTCTGGGACAAGTATCTGATGTCTAAAACATGTCTACTTTCCAACTTTAACAAATATCAATTCATTAAGTTTGATTTTTGTTTTCTGGGACAAATATGTGATGTCTAAAAGTAGACTGTTTTGTTTTTTTGTTATGAAACTCTATATTGCCCCGCAGTTTGTACTGGGTTATTGGAAAAATGTTTTTTTGTTTAAACTTTTTTAAGAAGAAATGTATATACTGAAAATCAAACTTGGACTGAAATCATTAGATTGCTTGTAAAAATGAATTAGAATTAGATCAAATAAATTCAGTTTCACATAGTTTTAAAAATGAATTAGAATTAGATCAAATAAATTCAGTTTCACATAGTTTTTACATTGTGATTGATTCAGTGTTGATTGCTTTATTTCAAAGAGCATTAACCTGTGACTTGTATAAATGATGATGCAATGGCGTCTTTTTTTTTGTTGTCCAACAGCAAGAACATGGCGCTTCCTATGAACAAGTCGACCCGAGACCAATTAAACATCCAAGCGGTAAGTTTCAAACAGCATTCTATTTTTTTTTTGTGTTCTTTTCTGTCACCATTTTATGTGTTGTTCATCAATGTGCATTGTAAGTCTTTATTGTTTGGTTATTGCTCTTTGTACCTCCTTCACCTTTCCCTGCCCTTATTGTCTTGGACCGTTCGAACACCATAAACGTTCTTAGGACCATCGTTTTCCATTCCTCTCTGTCTTTTACCTTGGATCGAACCTCTTTCAATGGCAGGGCAGTCCTGTACCACAGATCTTAATTATTTACTTAATTTGTTACATTTGATGGACTATCTCAATAGATTATTAAGATTAATGATTAATTTAATTATGCTTTCTTTTAATTGTGACTGTTATTAACTGATGTGTTTCATTATCCATGATATGCTGTATGTTTGATTGTTATTGCTTTTGTTGTTTTTGTTTTCTCATGCAACAAGAAATAGTTTTTTTTTATCCAAAGCATGATAAAATAGCTCAAATTTCATGCTGGTATTAATATTTTATATAAGATAAGATAACTTTTATAGATCCAATGAAATGGAAATTTGGTTTGACTACAATTGACAACCTCAGCATAACTACTGTACAATAACAATATAGATGCACATACGAATGACATTCACACACGAAAAACACATACACATAACTAGCGCTTTATAAATAGACTTCTAAGTACTTCTCGATGACGACAGAATGTTAATTTTTAATGTTGGTCATCCAGGGTCTATTATTACTGAATGTTTTAATTTTCTTCTTTGGTACAATCATGGATGTACGAATTAACAGTTGTGGAAAGTTCATCTGTCTGGGCAGTTGTTTACAAACATGTCCGAATCTGTTTGCTCCAAACAACTTTGTAGCTGTAAAACAGCGTTGTCAGACCATGACTGGATGGACTGTACTTCGGGTTTTGTTGTTTTTAAAACTGGTTTGTATGTGGGTGGAAGATGGATCATTGTGTGGTCTGATTCTCCGAGGGGAAATAACGATTGAGATGTGTAGGCTTTTTTTATGTTGCTATAACACATGTCCAAGGTTTTATCATGCAGTGTGGGACAGTCAACATATTGAGTATATGTTAGCAAGTGTTGAGCTAACGAAAGATGATTGAAATCTCCCTTTATATTTTAGACTATACTTTAATATGACAAGTTTGTACATTATGCCTTTCTTAAATTTAATGTTACTGTAGGCGATGCATCAGGAATGTCACAGATCTCACTGGATGACCTATTTAGAACTGTTAACCAACATTCTGCCAAAGCAGGGATGGTGGACACTGGCACAGATACTGTCAAGAATCCTGTGTATGCCAGGTCAGTGTGACATAAATAGTTTTAGAATTATAACTTTTTTATGTGTGTTAGTGTCTTAAAGGTTATAAAAATGTGAACCTCACGCTGTATGTCTCAACATAGCTTTAGTTGTGTCTGTGCGCTAAGTCGCTGATCTCAAAGAGAGAAAGAAAAGAGGAAAATGATGCTCTCAGCACTGTAGAAGAAATAGGAACAAAAAAATGTATTTGCTTTCTTATCAGCAGTGTTGAAATAAAAATGAATATAGATAGATATTTTGTTTGTATTCTTTAATATTCTCTATCAAATCTTAACTGAAACATTTTCGTATGTGCGATGGCATGTTGAGCTTTGATTCAGTTAAATCAACATCCGACCAGTTCATCCAACCTAAATTTTCCCCAGTACATAAACCTCTTTTATCTTCCTGAAAACATCCCCCCCCCCTTTCCTTTCTTTATCAAAACTTTTGAGTGTGCACCACCCTGTTGAAAGATAATGTCCAATGAGGGGCAGGGCTTATTTTTTATAGTATCCCCCCCAACGTCTGTCTGTGTATATCTTCAGATCTATATCAGTGACGGAAGTGGAAGCTCAGGCAGTGGTGAAGCAGCCAGACACCAGACATCCTATACTCAAGTTGATTTCATCTAAGACTGTGGAGGAAATTGAGAAGCAGCATTTAGAGGAGCACAAAAGGTTAAAGGTGAGACTGGAGCTTTGATACTCACACATGGGGAGGGGAGGGGTCTAAAACTGATCCCCCCCCCGTAGGATCTGAAGCTAGTGTCATGTTTCCTTGTATGTGTTGTGTTGTTAGTCAAGTTGGACAATGTTTCAAAACTTTTGAGGGACAAAATTGGTGTGAGCGTTTAGTGCTATCTTCATAGAAAGAAAATGTTTAGTATAATCTTCATAGAAAGAAGATTTGATATGCATAGTGTTCCTGAGCTCTTGAGGCAGGGTATGATAGTAAGCTGGTTTTAAACTGAGGACCATCAAGTCAGAAATTACAAGTGTATACTGCGCAAGCACCCCCAGCCTTGATAATTCAATTAAGAATATCAACCCCATGCCTCTTGATAAGTTCAATTAGCTTGAATTGAGTGTAGCCCAAAGGACTTGTTTATTGCAGTGGAGATTTACTCAGTATAATGTTATGAACTGTGGCGGTCATAAACATGTAACTTGATGCCAACATTGTCTACCTCAATGACTTTTGCTGTTAATGAAAACATTGATTGATTACAATTACAAATTTAAGATTGACTTTCATTTTTAAAGTCAACAAGACTTCTAATCATTCTATGTTTACAAAACTTAACTCATGATGGTAATTTAAAAAATAAGTTGATCTGAAATGTAAAATATTTATATTTTTTATGTGTATCATGTAACAAAATTAAACCAAGTTTGTTTTTTTTTAAACTGGTGTCAGGTATGAAGAGTTTCATATCTTGGTATTGTCTTAATCAATATTTTGAATTGTTCTAAATGTCATTCAAACATTGAACAGATAATTGGAATCTCAATTTAATGACCTCATTTAAGTAGAGTTTAACCTTAACTGTGTCAAAGGACTTAATGTTCTTTTTTTTTAAATGCCCAATACAATGGAACTACTACTTCTTCTATGTACACAATGGGTATAAGTACATTGGAACCATTACTCCTTCTATGTACACTGTGGGTTTTGTCAGATATGGCTAAAGAGCTCTTGACATCACTTATTGAGACTGATCAAACAATGTGTGTGTGTTTAAAAAAAAAATATTTTTTTTTAGTTGTTTGTTCAAAAGGGGTGGATTCCCAAAGTATGTCCCTTGTCTCTGACCTTGTTAAAATGAAACTCTAACATCTGTGTTGGAAACTTACTATTGAATGGGGATGCTAAGATGCAGCTCGTCAGTGTTAGAGGACATCCTCTCTACTTTATTTATTTGTTCCTCCTTCCTGTCTTGATACTTTCCAAATTATAAGCTGCACAAACCAGAACTTTTCTTTCTTTGCTTACAACATTGTTATTTTGACATGTTCAGGCTGGCGGTGCTGCACCCACCATTGGCAACTTCTCTGCTGCTAGTCATTCTAGTCGTCAGCCTCATGCGGCCAATGACCCCGGGCAAGACCTGATGCAGTTATTGAGACAAGGCAGAGCCAAGCCACCAGTGGTCAAATCTGTGGGCAGTGAGGGAGACAGTGGAGACAAAGTAACTGGCAAACATGCTGTGGTGAAGAAACTCATTACAACTCAAGGTAAGATTTACTGTTTGGTCATGTCAGACTGTTGAACTTACATAATATACTTTACATTATTCTAGTGTAAAACATATAGAAATCTATTACTTTTTTTTTTTTTCAATAAAATATTTATGTCAATAAAGGACATTTACTTTTACAAATTGCTTAGTCTCTTGTAGTACTGTTGGGGCAACATGCAAGATTTGTCAACCATCTTTCTCCATTCGTCTCAGTCTTTTGTCTTATATATATATATATGGCTCCTTTTGTCTCGAAAGGCAATGGATGCGCCCAAGTGAGTCACTGGTTTTGGCTTAATCTTGAGACGGGGCAGAATCTGGTGTGGCTAATCAAGCCAATTCTAGAACGGCAGACTTTGCCACAATTCGTACATTTGTATGCCTTTGATTTAGGGCTAGCAGACAGGGCAGCTTTCTTTTTTTCCCTCTTGATTAAAGCCGCTTCAATTCTTTTATTCTCAGCAAGGGTTGTCCCAGCACGCACAGTCTGTCTCCATGCACTCCGGTCTTTGGCTATGTTTTCCCACATACTTTCACTGATGCCTGAGGCTCTCATGTCTCGCTTGCAGACATCTCTATATGTTAGTCTTGGGCGGCCCTTGGGTCTGACTCCTTCCACAAGCTCAGCATATAAGATATCTTTCGGGATTCTACCATCTGGCATGCGGGTGACATGTCCGAGCCAGCGTAATCTCCTTTGTGTCAGGAGAGCATACATGCTGTTCATATTGGCCAATCTCAAAACTTCCTGATTGGAGACATGGTCCCTCCAAGAGATGCCCATTATGCGTCTCAGGCAGCGCAAGTGGAAACTATTCAATCTGTGCTCTTGGTACATGTATGTTGACCAGCTTTCACTGCCATAAAGGAGAGTGCTCACAACACAGGCGTTGTAGACTAGGATTTTGGTCGCTGTGGTCAATTTACCATTTTCCCAGACGCGCTTGGATAGTTTTGCCAATGCTGTGGTAGCTTTTCCTATCCTTTTTGTCAGCTCGATGTCTAAGTCTAGGTTACTGACAATTGTTGAACCCAAGTAGGTAAATTCCTGCACCACTGAAAGGGTGTGGTTCCCAATTTGTATTATAGGTATTTCTGCAACGTCTTGTGCCAGGATTTCGGTCTTGGAGAGACTTATAGTAAGGCTAAACTCTTGACAAGCAGCTGCTAAGGCGTTCACTAGCTTCTGTAGACCTCGTTGTGAGTGAGATACGAGTGCCGCGTCATCGGCAAACAGCAGCTCCCTTATCAAGATACGACGCCTTTTCGTTTTGGCCTTAAGACGTGCCAGGTTAAAGAGCCTTCCATCGGATCTGCTATGGATGTATATTCCGTCTTCCAGGGATTTAAAAGCACTGGATAGTACGACTGAGAAGAAGATGCCAAATAGTGTAGGGGCCAGTACACATCCTTGTTTTACACCGCTCTTAATGGAGAATGGCCTGGAGGAAGAACTTTCAAACTGAACGGTGCCCTGCATATTTTCGTGAAAAGCTGACACTAGTTTTCTTAACTTATTTGGACAGCCGATTCTCTCTAGTACAGCAAACAGACCGCTTCTGCTAACAAGGTCAAAGGCCTTGGTCAAATCAATAAAAGCTATGAAGAGGGGCTGCTTTTGTTCTCTGCTCTTCTCCTGTAGCTGCCGCAGAGAGAAAATCATATCTGTTGTAGATCTTCCTGCCCTAAAGCCACACTGCGACTCTGGATAAACACGATCTGCCAGGATCTGTAATCGCTTTAGTAACACTCTAGCAAAAGCCTTTCCGACTATGCTAAGCAGTGAGATGCCTCTGTAATTGTTACAATCAGAGCGGTCGCCTTTATTTTTATAAATTGTAACAATGTTGGAGTCTTTCAATTCCTGGGGGACCATTCCTTGTTCCCAGCACAAGCTTAGCAGTTCATGGAGTGGTTTGATTAGGGCATGTTTTCCAGCCTGAATTACTTCAGCAGGAATGCCATCTCCTCCGGGTGTTTTCCCATGTGCAAGCATGTCAATGGCAATGCTCAGCTCCTTTACTGAGGGCGTTTCGTCTAATTCCGTCAAAACTGGAAGTGATGGGAAGTTGGAAACAGCATTTGGTGAGATGGCGTTTTCAATCTGGTAGAGTTCTGCATAGTGTTCTACCCATCGTTCCATTTGCAGCGCACGATCGCTGATGATTGAGCCATCTTTTGACTTGAGCGGAGCACACTTGCTGGTGTGAGGTCCAAAGGCTTTTCTCAAGCCCTCATATAGTCCTCTTATGTTACCACAGTCGGCACAAGATTGAATATCTTCGCATAGCTCCTGCCAGTATTTGTTAGCACATTGTCTCGCTACTCTTTGGGCATTGTTACGTGCAGCTCTGAGCCTTTTTAAGTTGCTTGGGGTGGGATCCTTCTTGTAGATTAGCATGGCTGCTCTCTTGTTCGTAGTGGCAGTTTCCATTTCTGGTAGACTAGCTTCAAACCAGTCTTCGCTTTTCTTGGTTTTGTTTCCAAAGACCAGTGATGATGTTTGGTAGATTGTATCACGCATAAACGTCCAGCTTTTTTCTACCTCAGTCACAGAGAAGTTTTTAAAAGCTTCCTCTAATTTGTTCTCAAATTCGGTGCAAAGATCAGGATTTTTTGTGCTAGTAGTATTCAGGCGTGATTTTCTTTTTCCCTGTGAAGTGTGGATCTTAGTTGGCAGCAGTCTTGTCCGGCATGACACTAAAGTATGATCAGTATCACAATCCGCGCTTTGGTAGCTACGTGTCAGCAGTATATTTCCAATGTCCTTTTTTCGTGTCAGTATCATATCCAGCTGGTGCCAGTGCCCAGACCTAGGGTGCCTCCATGAGACACAGTGCTGTGGTTTTGTTCTGAAGTATGTGTTGGTAATGCAGAGCTTATGGTATGTGCAGAATTCAAGCAGTCTTTGTCCGTTCTCATTCATCTTTCCGATTCCAAAAAGCCCAAGACAGTCTGGCCAGGTAGTGTGATCTGATCCTACTCTGGCATTGAAGTCACCTAGAAGGATCATATGTTCTTTTTGAGGAATGTTTGCAATGGCTTCTTTGAGGTCTTCATAGAACTTGTCTTTGTCCTCCTGAGGCGAGCATAGTGTGGGGGCATAGGCACTAATTAGAGTGACTTTTCCAGATGCTGTCATCATACTTATGCTTAGTAGCCGTTCCGAGCCACCAACTGGAGGGACTATCATGGGAAGAAGACTGTTCTTGACAGCAAAGCCCACACCATGTATTCGAGTCTCATCCTGTGCTTTCCCTTTCCAAAAGAAAGTGTAGTCAGTCTCGCGGAGCATGCCGTTTTCGGCCAGTCGGGTTTCTTGCAGGGCTGCAATGTCAATATGTAGCCTTTTTAGCTCGTTGTTTATAACTGCCGTCTTCCTTGCATCGTCGATCTGCCTTAGATCATCAGTGAGACCAGGACACATTGTCCTGACATTCCAAGTGGCCAGTCGCATGACAGGGATTTTCTTTTTCAGTTTAAGTTTTCTTCTTTTGTTGCTTGGTGCAAGTTTCCAGCCTACTTGTCGTTTTAAACTAAGCTTTTGTCTTAGAACCTCTTTCAATGGCAGGCCTGTCCATTCTTTTATGTTGTTCTCATTTTGACATAAGCTTTTTAAAAGTCAACATCCCTGCTGCGCTGTAGTAATTACGATAGCCCATTTATAGTGCCTATGAAGATTGGGATGTAAAAATAATTTGAGATTTTTTGTTAGTATGGGCCTTTAAAGTTTATAACTTTTAGAAATATTGGTTGATATTCATATTTAACATTGAATTAGAAATGATGTAACTTCTGTAAAAATAAAAGAATTCTCACTGAAAACTTTCATTTCTAAGTTTGGAGTGAATTCAAAAGTTTTCTAGAAATTTCTGACACCAGGAGATTTGTAGATCTGTACACTAGAATATAGAGCTCAAAATGTGTTGAGTATTCTTTGATTTCGTTTCTGTTGGTTTAGATCCACAGTTTGGCACTAATCGAGGTTTTATACCAGTGACATTGCCTAGTAATGCCCACTCCGTGGATGAGATAGAGAACAGCCTGGTCTACCCTGCAATGCCAGACGCCCCCTTGGCTGAGGATCTGATTAGTGGGAGAAAGAAGGACACTAGCGCCATCTTCCCAACCATACTGAAACCCAGTGATCTTGACCCCAGCCTGGCAAAACCTAAATCAGTACAGTACTTTTTTTGTTCTGTTAATTGTGTTAATTTTTTAATTGTGCTTTTCTTTTAGAAAGATTGTTTTATGAAATGTTTCAGACACGAATCTCTGGGGGTTTTTTATTTTTTAAAAAGATTTTTCATTAGAAAAGAAATTTTTTTTTTCTAAGGTGTTTAGCAAGAAGAATCTCAGTTGTTTTTTTTTTAAGAAGATTCTTTCTCATTACTTGCAAACTTAATTCCAATGTATAGCTATTAAAGACAAGCAAACAATTAGAATGTGTATTGACTTCATGCTCTATGGACAAACCCTACAACTTAAACATTGGTAAAGTGAATATATTAGTGAACAGCTTACCCACACTTTTTCATTTAGATATTTTTAAAAATATAAATGTTTTTTTTGGGGGGTTTTTTTTTGTTTAATCATTTTTAGGTCAGCTCTATTAAAGTATTTGTAGAGCCTCACTCTGGAGTGTACAAGTCACTAATCAACTTTAAAACTTCTTAAGTAAAAGCTCCTATTTTGTTGTTTTCTCTAATAAGTTCCCAGGTTCCTGTCTGAAAACAAAAACATGTCTACTCATTGAAAGCTTATTTCTACCCTCTTGAATGTAACAGTCACCAATGTTTTTATTCCGACAGCCTCAAGCTGGTGCAAACTTTTGTTCTTCAGCTTTACTCACACCTCAAGCATTTTTAGGTAACTCTTCTTCTGGACATTGATTAGCTCCCTTGCATTTTTATTAAAAAGTGAAACTCTTTTGGTTTTGTTTTTTTTTTCAATTCTGAGTTATGGATATTAAATTCCACACATAAAGTGGTAATGTGAAACATTGTGTAGTTTTATCTATAAAGTAGAATGTGAGGTGTATGTATGTTACTTAAAGACATCAAAACCGCTTGACCAATCTTGATAAAACTTGGCAGGAATGTTCCTTGGGTACCAACTTAGACCTTAGTGTATGTATTGTAGCCCTAAAACAAACTTAAGACCCTAAAATAAAAATAAAGTTGTCCGACTCTATTACAGCTATAGTATTTTATGGATCTAGGCCATGTCTACAATGTTGACATAGAAAAGATCGAAAGGATTTAGACCTAGATCTAATTTTAAGAAATACACTTTGGGCAGATAAATTTTTACTTTGACACATGGAAATACAAAAGAAGATCCATTGATTTCATTATATAATAAAATTAACCTTCAATTTTGTGTTTCAAAAGCATTTTTTACATAAATTTGTTCGTTATATCTTTGACTGCAGATTTCCTGACAAACATTCTTTCATTAGACAATACCGTAATGAATCGCTTACTAAAAATTAATTCGTTTAATTGTTTACTTTATAATCCCATCCCTAGATCTAAAACTCTAATTCAACTCTAAGATGATAAAACTTCTCTTCGCACAGATAGTTTTATACTTTAACACATGAACAACCTAATTATAGTCCATTCATTTCATATTTTGATCAAATAAACATTCAAATTTGGTTTTCTAAAGCATTTTTAATAGACTGCATTCGTTTACGAAAGCTGCGAAGCCGGGTTGAGATTGGCCTAGATCTATATTCATTCATGAATCGCGTACTAAAAATTATTTCGTTTAATTGTTCACTTTATAATCCCATTCATTTAACAAAGCTATTGCTCTTTTCGTTTTTAATAGATATGTATGTATCGGCTTTGGGTAAATCCATTTTCGCAAAACTAATTTTATTTTCGTTGCGAAAGAGAAAAAACTTGAAAGGATCATTAGCTACGTTTAACATACATTTAAATCCAATCCACTAGATTAGTAAACACAAACTTAGACACGCAGGCCGCGGGTAATGTCAGGCTAGTATTAAATAAATTAGACTTCAAATTCTTAAAATCTATTTTAAAAATGTGATCATGCCAAAGTTTTTATTTGTTTCTGCAGCTGTGCTTTTTTTTTTTTGTGTGTGTCCTCTGGCCTTCAGCTGTCTTGGCTAAATACTTAACTCTATGCCAAATACTTAACTCTATGCCAAATACTTAACTCTATGCCAGTGAAGGCAAAATGGGACCTTAGTTGATCTTTATATTGCTTACAAGGGAATCGTCTGTTACACCATCCTTATAGCTCGTCACAAAACAAAAAAAATTACCTTTGGTCATGTGGTCATCCCCCTATGTGGGATAAGTGTTTGACCCAGCACCGCTTTCAGTAAGTAGTGCTTCTATACACCGGCCTCCAACTGAACATGGTTATTTGTAAGGTAGTTCTTCCAGCATATCGATGATTTAAGAGTTAAAGGTGTAGCGTCATATTTACTGATTTGTATGTAGCTTTGAGTCATGTACAACTTAGTATTGAAGCAATTCACTGTTATATTGGGGGAAAAAATGTCCTCTGGGATAATAAAGATTATTTTATTATTTTAGTAATTCTTTAATTTGGTGACTTTTATGATAATGTGATGCCAGTGTGTAGCCCTAGAATAATTGTCTTTTTTTCTTTCATATAGCTGTCAGGTTAGTCAATGTTTACGTAAAGAGTTTATGTTACGTGTAGTCCTAATGATTTTGTTGTCCTGTTTCCAGATCATCCTCCGCCAGAGACAGTGGTGCCTGTAGTCAGCCCACCCCCCACCTTGCCATCTTCCACCTCAAATCTTGCACCACTTACCAGAGAACAACTTCAGCAGGCCATGTTACATCTCATTAAGGTATGTAGGTCACACTGAGTAATTGGTTGCTTTTCTCTAATCGGAGACAGACCTCAAATCTTGCACCACTTACCAGAGAACAACTTCAGCAGGCCATGTTACATCTCATTAAGGTATGTAGGTCACACTGAGTAATTGGTTGCTTTTCTCTAATCGGAGACAGACCTCAAATCTTGCACCACTTACCAGAGAACAACTTCAGCAGGCCATGTTACATCTCATTAAGGTATGTAGGTCACACTGAGTAATTGGTTGCTTTTCTCTAATCGGAGACAGACCTCAAATCTTGCGCCACTTACCAGAGAACAACTTCAGCAGGCCATGTTACATCTCATCAAGGTATGTAGGTCACACTGAGTAGTAGGTTGCTTTTCTCTGGTTGGAGACAGACCTCAAATCTTGCTCCACTCAACCAGAGAACAACTTCAGCAGCTAGCTTTGCTCTCCTTTTCTGGATCATAACATGATTGGTGGCTTTTTCTATGAACCCTCTTCTTTTCTAAGTAAAATTACAGATAACTACTGACCAATGAGCAAAGATCAACGACCCCTATAGCTACCTTTGATTTGATTATATAGTCTTTAAAAAATAAACTTATCTGGATAGTTACATAAATATTGACTTTCTGCGAACTTTCTAAGTCCCATCTACTTGTTTATATCATGCCTTCCAGACAGTTCAGGCTGACACAATCTCAATGTCTTGACCCATAATTTCCCATCAGGTTATTGCTCATTCACTATATGACCTGATAATCTAGGCAGTGTTCCTAGCTTGGTTAGCAGGGAAGTGTGTTCAAACATGACACCTAGAATTATTGCAAAAGCTTATGACATTGGTATTCCTGTTTGTGGATATTTTTTTCTGATATTTTTTTTTATCTATTCTTCACACACACTTTTATGTTTTTTTTCTATTTTCCAGAATGATAACAATTTTGTGAGCACACTCCATGCTGCATACCTAGAGAGCTTCCATGCTGCTACAAGTAATAAGTCCTAGGCCTTGATGCCGGGATGTGCTTGTGCTGTTGATGTTTGTTGTGTGGTCAAGTTATGTGGTGTTGCGACGCCAGTGCTGGAGAGTCCATCATCTCTTTATGTCGTGTTGTGACCCCAGGGCTGGAGAGTCCCATCCTTTCATCCAATCTGTGGTTCAATGTTGTTTTAAAAAAAAAAGACTGTTGTGAAATTCTCTGATCATATTTTGCGTGTCACTAGGGAAACTCTCAGTGATATGAACTGACTCGGCTCTGTGTGAAATAAGTCAACTTTTGTTTTAGAAACCTTTTAGTTGGAATGCATTTGTTATAAATAAAAACAATTGATGGTGCTTTAATGTGCGTTTGACTGTGAGTGATGGCACAAGTATGTTTTTTTTTTCAAGAGATTCAATGAATTTTAGGAAATTTTATGTAAATATCTGCTTCCTTTGAATGCTTAAGATGTCTGATTGGAGAATGGTCTTTGGAAGCAGACACAACAGTTGTTGATGTGACCTAATTGGTTGACCTTGTTGAAGCAGTTAAAGTTATAATGAAACACTTGGGCCTTTTGTAAAGAGACATCTGGATAACTGCGTGTACAACTCTGTGGTCATTTTCATTCATTTCAATTATTTACAAGAAGAAGATTCTCTTTGTACCAGTGGTTCATAGCCTGTTGGCCTTGAACCCCAAAGTGTTTTAAAGACTTTTCAAAGCTTTTTTTTTTAATGATGTCATCTGGTAGTCACCTGCACTAAATTCATGACTGTAAGACTCAAAATTGATAACTGCTGTAGTTCATTGAACAACCAAAACTCTTCACCCAGGCTAAAACATTTTTATATGTAGATCAAAACGTTTAATTGTTTAATAAATGTTTCCTAAACACTCATTTTATTATAGCATGGTTAATAGATGTCTTTTTTTTTTTTGTTGTTTTTCTGGAAGTGTGTGAGACAAACTTTTGCTATACAAAAAGAGTTTACATCTAAGTCCAGCTACTTGGTAACACAAAATACTATTTTAGAGAATAAAGTAATTTTATTTTTGTAGTGCAATAAAACTAATGACACCCGCATAGTTTTCAGTTAACTAGGGAGGTATTCTATACTTGTATTTATATACAGTATGATTGGACTGAAATGTTTACATATTAACTTTGATAAAGAAACTTGTGAAGAACTTGATTTGTGTATTAGAATATTGATTGTTTTTTTTTTTTGAGTGTTTTGAGTGAACAACTTTTGATAGCCTGATGGACAACATTTATTTTAGCCTGTCTTATTTTTATGTTTTTCAATTTAGACTTTTGGAGTGGGATGGTTTTGGATTTTAACAGTACTTTTTAAAAAAATAAAAGAGATGTGATCTTGACTCGTAATCTTAACAGACTGTAAATCCAAAGCATCTTTTCTTTACTAAGTATCTAACATCTCGACTGTTCCAGAAATAAAGATAAAAGAAATATGAGTCTAGCATAAATTTCATTAAAAGATTCCCCAAATTTTTTTAACATGTAGCACATGATGTTTATGTGATGTAACATAATTCACTGCCAGGAATCTTTTTGGGTCTCTGAATGGGTTTAGTTCAAGTCCATCAAAATAAGTAATGTTTCAAGAGATGCCACAGAAAGACGAGAAGAACAGTTCAGATATAATCAAAATATATCATTTGTCTTAAATTTTTTATTTATTTAAAACTAAAATTTAATTTTAATAATTTATTTGGTACATTCAAACTTAGTAGGTTGGTTCCATTGTGGCAAAAAATAATTCCTTTATTTGCTTGTTTTATCTTGTGTGTGTGTACGTGACCTACTTAACTAGTTGTATCCAAAAAGGTCACAATATGTTTGTCACATTAGAATTTCATTCAAACCCAAGACTTCTGTTTGATGAGCATTCACCATAAAGATTGAAACCCAAGACTTTTATGTTTTTTTATTTTCTACTTTCACCACAAAAGCACAACGCAGTACCTCATGTAGTTCTATACCTGAGACCTGATGTCTCATGCTAAATAGTTTGTTTTAGTTTTAAAACAACTTTGTTACCCACAGCACTGAAATGAATTATTTCATTCATTATTTTTTCAAGCATCAAATCTGTGGATATTTTTTTTTATTTACAAATGAATTGAAATACTTGTTTCTAACCCTTATGCTAGTTAGGTTTTTGCTAATGTTAACAAGAAGTAAGAATCTATGAAGTGTTTTACTTTTGTTACTGCGCCAAAACATGGAGTTCAACATTTATTATGCTTTGTTTTGTTTTTAATCAAATGTCTAGTTAAAGAATGTGTTTACTTTGAGTTGAGCACAAAAAAATTAATTCCTTTCAGACAGATTGATGAATAACATTTACATGGGGTGGGGGGTTGTCTAATAATTGTTGTTTCTGTTTAGTTGTATCTGTTTAGTTGTATCTCTCAACTTGACCAAATGTTTCATTCAAATTTTGTTCTGTCTGTTCTCTCTGTTCTTCACGTGCCATCTTGATTTGTTTGGGTTTTTTTTGTTTGTAAGTTTGGGATTTTTTTCTTGCCATGACCTCTGGCTCAGCCTGCTCAATGTCTTTGTTAGCAACAACTTTTGATGTTGTCTGGTGTGACATGAAATGAAGTTGTTGATGTCATCTGTTATATCTGTGGGTTTTTTTTTTAAATCTGCAAGCTAGATATTTTGACATATCATAAGACTGACTAAATGTTAGCTGCTAGATAGTGTATGCCTGTTGTTTTTTTGTTTATTGTTGAGAGCAATACTTCTGCATGGTGAAATGACCATTTTTTAGGCTCTGTTTAAAGCTGTATTGGTCTTTGCTACCTTTACCTTGTCAGCACTAAATTGCTGTATTGTAGCTTTAATGAATCTCTACTAGAACACTTTCTGAAACAAAATTGTCAAGATGCATGTGAATGTGTGGACTTGTCAGAGAATCCTATTTATTGATCCAGTGGGTGAAAACAAAAATGACTTTTTTTGTTCAATGCAAGATGTTGAATGTAGTTAACAATGGTTCGATGACTTCATTTCTTTTTTTTTTTCTTGTTGTTTTGAAAGTGATTTTTTGTCGCTGGGTAGTGACCTTGAACTTGTGCTGAACATGTCTGCAGTATGGAGGATATCAAATGTTTAATTAACTAAAAATATGTTTAACTGTGTGTGTTTGTGCATGGTGTACATGTGAATGAAATTATACTAAATGATAAGATTTATTTATAGACATTTATTTTCATGTCTTGAATTTTGTTAGTTAAATTGTTGACCAATAATGTGGGTCTTTTTGTTTCTCTTTCTCCCATTCTCTAATTTTCTCCCTCTCTCTTGGTCTCTTTCTCTCTGTGTCTCTCTTTCTTTCTCTCTCTCCATTCTGTATCTCTCTCAAATGTATGAAATATTGAAATGTTGATATTGTTGTTTGCTATTGACTTATTTCATGATGTGACTGCTTATTTTACAAAGATGCTTGTATGTCTGAGTTGACAAGAGACAGAGACAGGAGTTTACAGTGTTGCAATACAAGTCACTTAAGAAATCACTTACATTGAATGTTTGGTCTCTCCACACTCTGTCAAAACAATGAAAGATAGAGACCAGCTTTCTATTTTTGATGATGTTTAAATGTCTACATTTCTTTGTTTGCCACTTACACTAACCATAAGAGACATAATGTATTGTTTCCCCCATTGTGCTCAACCAAGACCACTTCAGTCATTGTAAAGGGGGGGGGGGTATTAGAGTTTTGCTGTGAATCTCCTTAAACATATATTCAGGTCAAACCACCAGAATGTTAATGAGTTTCTTTTCTCTGAACTCTTCACAAACAATGTCTATTGCTTGATGCCACGAAGAGAGGAAGAAACTGCAAAAAAAAAAAAATTGGTCTAATTATAAAAAAGAAAGATTGTTATTTTATGCTAGATTTAATTCCATCTTTTGATAGTAAATTTCCTAATGTGAACATTTCCTTGGTATTTTTTGTTCATATTGTTAATAAAAAAGGGGTAGAAAACTGTGCATTTCATTAGAGCAATTTAGAGTTGTCTTTTACTAGCCCTCAAAATTGCTTCTATTCTCTTTTGATATATGTCCCCCCATTGTTTGAAGTCTCTCGGATGTTTCAAGACAATGTGCAATAGATCCCAAGTTTTATTTCTTTATTTCATGTTGCTGTTGTTTTAAATTTCAGTGATATCTTGTGACATGCAAAAATGTTTATGGACTGGAAGGGATTCAGCCACTAAGTAGTGGACATAACTAGTATAAGGAAGTGTGTGATCTAATGATTCTTTAGAGGGAGGTAACAAGTTCACCACTGAGAGTCTGGTTTTATTTTGGTAGTCATAATATGTTTAAAGAGATATTTGTCCAGGATTTAATGAAGTGAATCAGTATTTTATTCATACTCAGTTGAACTAATATATTGACCAACTATTAAGATACTTACAATTCTAGAATGAAATAACATCATTACTCTATATGACATAAACTGGTGTGTGTGATTAGGTACATTAGACATTGAAGTAATATTGAACGAACTATTTGAACTATTTACGTAATGTGAGTTTTTTTGTCATGAATGAATCTGTGTTTTTTAAATTATTGGTGATTGAATGTAGAATCCAATCTGTGTTTGTAGTGTTTGGACTGCTGGTCACAATTCACACAGCTTCCAAGTCTGAACAAAGGGACATCATCCAGTTTACTTCTGAAGAAATCTTTAATAAACAAATATTCTGTTTGCATGTAACAAGTCCAGCCAACTTTTGGATGACAATTTATGTTATGAGTTATCGTGAGATACTAAATTTAGATTCTAAAACTTACAGGAAATTAGTTGAGTCTTTGAGAGATGATTCACACAACAAAAATAGTGATATTGTTGATTTTAACAAACACGGTAGTTTGGTCCTAAAGGTAAAATAAAGAATTTTGAAATGAATTTTTGTTTGTTTAATTTTTACACCATGTGGATATTTTGTGTTCTATTATATGATTTTGAAATATTAATAAATATTTCTTTAATTCTAGTTAAGGGAAGGTATAGGATGGGTTATTGAAATGTTAATATAATATTTCTTTAAATCTAGCTTGGGGGAGTTATAGGATTGGGGAAATTTAAATTGCCTATGTGACATTTGCGAAATCTGATGTCTTTTTATTTACATTCAAGTCTTAGGATGCTTTTACTGGGTGCTTTGGTTACTGGAGACCTTGTCGGATCATAAAAATACCTGGGTACGCTATTCTGCTTCAACGTGGCACTCGGGTGGAAACAATTACTAGGGGAAGTAATTGGGCTAAATGAATAGCAAAACAAAACTCCTGTGGGAGTGTCCAAGGGAATGCGAGAGCTTTCCCATTACACGGTGCGGAGTTGAAAGAGAGTTTCCACGTCACTGTCGATAATCCATGCGCCGTTCCTCAACATAGGAAAATGGCGGGGGTTCCCGGTGTGCTCGGCCTTCGGCCATGCAATCTAGTCCATGCGCCCGGAGTGGCGGATATATCGGAAATAGCAATGTTTTACATAGACATTAAATTGGATCTCTTCCAGACAGAACGGTATGTTCAAGCAGGCTTACACGCCTAGAGCTCGAAGATCCTTCGACTCAACTCTTTTGACAATTACACGGATCATAAAATACCTGTGAGCCATTTTATATGCAAAGAGAATTTTTTTTATAAAAACATTTAAAATATTTCTTGAATGCTAATCAAACGAAGGCAATCAATACTAATTAAAACTAATTCGAGTTTTCAAAAAAACTCTGGAACAAAAGAAATGAAAGCCATGTGGAGTCCTTTGACCATAGATTTCTATTGAGATAATTTAGTGCATAGACTCTTGTAGAATACTAGAGGATGTGTGCCTATCAAGATTCAACAAGTACTGATGATCACAAAAAAAGGTTTTACTTTTATGACAATTTATGTGACATTAAAATTTTTTAAATCCATCTTGATTAAGTGTATCGACACGGCTACTGTTCAGGAGGAGTGACGCCCGGGCGCCCTCTTTCCCATCATTCGCAGTGTAAGTGGCTCTATGTATTATTTTAATAAAGAAAAACAACTCGTATTGAAAGAAAAAAAGCAGTTATTTCCCTTGGACCATTTACTCCTCTTTCGACCTACTTCCAGCCAGTGCAGTGAATGTCTCATGCCGGTAACATGTACAACAGTGCCCACAATAAGACATCTTGGCGTGTCTTGCAGACATGACATTGTTGTTTCTAATAGTCCACAACATGTTACTTTTGTCCAGCAATGTCCCGATAGATAGAAAATAAAATAAGCCATTAGTATCTTTAGGTATCAACTGTTTTATATTTAAATTTAGAACAGATGTGTCCTACATTTGGCAATACAACATGACCTTGACCTTTACATTTGATAACGGACCACTAAACATTTACTCATTTACATTAGCTTTCATTCTTTTGAGATTTTTATAAGTGACACTTTCCACAGTCTTTCTCCCCCTTCCCCCTCTTTCTCTCCTTCTGTAATAATTTTGTCCATGTATGAAATTCAATGAGGTAGAGCCTAGTGATTTCTAATATATTGTAGATCTATACATGTATTTTACTTTTATTTTAATAACTTTTAGGTCTCTGCATACTTTTGGTATTTCTACCTGCATTTATTATTATTGTTGAAATGAATTAACTTATACTTATAGCAAACTAAAACATAGCTGTTGAAAGTTATAGAGGTGGATGGAGAATGAAAAAATGGGGGGGGGGGGGAATAATTGCCTGTCCTTGACACTTCATTTGACCGATATATTGTGGTTGAACATAAATACATAAATGTGTTAGAGATTATGTCCTAGGGGTTAAAGTTGACTTGGAAAACCCCAAACTTTTTTATATTATTATTTTAAATATTAATAATCCAAATGATTTGTTTGACATTCAAACGCATGTCATCTATTTTAAGGCATGATGTAATATAACCAGGCCTTTATTGTGCAACTAGCGTCATACCTTCACTATGTTCTTACAAACACGGGTTTGTTTGTTGTTTGTTTTGTTGTGTTTTGCAACTATACACTGTCTAATGAATTACTTATAGGCCTACATAAAAGAAAATATCTTTTAAATATCGGTACCGACACATTTTTAAAAAGTGAATTGATCTTACTCTTTATGTCGGCATTGCAGCCTATAGTATGGTATAGTTCTGTCTTGAGTTTTTATGAGAGACCTGTTTTAAGTTGAAGTTGAAGTCTGTATTACAATGTAGGCTTAGGCGTAATCACATAGTACATCACACGGAGGTCTACCGGTACATAGTTGTGTTACCGACAAACTTATGTTGAAAATATATATATAATAATAATATGGCCTGTCCTCGAGTCCGAAGATTAGTGAGGAATGCAGTATTTTCCGTGGCTGCGCAGTCCCAGCTGTGACTTACATATTTTGCCACATCCAGGGCAAGCATAACCATTGTCCGCAGTTGACCGATTTAGATTTTCTTTTCGCCGTCTGCGTTTGTCCTCGGCAGCTGATTTTCTCAAATGTGTATTCCGCGGCCTTCGTGAGTGACCTCCAGCTGTCTCGTTCTGAGGCCGCATGCAACCAGGTGCTCTCTTCTATGTCAACCAAGGAAAGTTGACGCCTAAGCTGGTCTTTGAAGCGTTTCCTGGGGGCTTCTGTTACGTCGACCACTTTTTAGCTCACCGAAATAAAGATTGCCTTTGGCATACGTTCGTCTCCCATACGGGATACGTGCACTGCCCAGCGTAACTGTCGGACCATAAGAAGTCCCTCTATACTGTCCATATCGGCGTTCGCAAGGACATCGCTGTTTGTAGTGCGGTCTTGCCACCGTTTTCCAGGATGGAGCGCAAGCATCTTTGGTGAAAGCGCTCAAGAAGTCTTAGTTGTTTTCTGTATAGTGTCCATGTCTCTAACATCTGTCAATAAATTAGAAACATTTTCATTGGTAAGATACTTTAATTTTTTTTTGTTTTGTTTACTGAAATTTTTTTTTTAAATGAGTAAAAACCCTGCCTTGGATACAGTTGTTGTTTTTTACCACTGGTTTATGTTTTAGGACTTTGAAAAATTATATTTTGTTTGTTAGGTTTTTATTTAAACACAATGACATAGTCTTATTCTTTATGCTAGGACAATTTCGTACAAGTACGAAGTACAATTAGAGCATGAAATGGTTTTCCTGAATCAGTCAGAAAAACTTACGACTTTGTAGAGTTTGTCTCTAATTAACATACACGACTAGTTTACACGTGAATACGTATAGGGCGTAATTTTGGGGGAGTTTATATGAGTGGTTCTAATGTAACCGTGTGTAAAGGGTGGATGGTTTGGTTTGGTAGGCTGAAAAGATTCTGATGTAACCAAGAGATGGTCTGTCGTAGTTCAAGTAAACAGGGGGGGGGGGCGGGGGGAATGAGAGTTGAAGAAAGAAACCAGTGACAGCCCAGTGACAACAAGACGCGTATTTTTTAGAGTGAGTTTTCATTTGTTTAGTTTTCTGTACATTCATTCTTAATTTGTGTTTCTACATTCATCGAAGTCGAAAGTTGTGTGTATAGTTATCGATGAAAGTTACTTTTAGTTTTTGTTTTAAAAAAAAAGTTTTGTTAAATTCTAGTTCAAACTTTACAATAAGAATGTAATACGCCTATGCCGTGTAAGTTGTAGGCCTACTAGTTGTTTGTACCCACAAACCAACGACACAAGTATCAACAAGGATATTTTTTATTTTCAAAGAACGTCTGTAATTAATAACATACGAGGATAAGATAAATGGCTTGGCGGAAATCAAGAGCAGACGATATTTATTAACAGGAAATGTCTATAGCAGTAGTGGACAACTTTGTTGGGGAGTCGTAGACATTTAATGTTAAGGTCTGCATCACCCAAAAAAAAAAAAAGCTTTTGTGTCTAATGTATCAGAGCCCATGTGGAAAAAAGTTTCGAGAGGCCGAGTAGCCCTGCTTCAAGGGCAGAGTAGCCCTGCTTCAAGGGCAGAGTAGCCCTGCTTCAAGGGACGAGTAGCACTGCTTCAAGGGCTGGGTAGCAATGCTTCAAGGGCCGGGTAGCACTGCTTCAAGGGCCGGTAATTGCCAGCGGACGGAGCTTGGTCATAATTGGCCAATGAGAGAGGTGAGTTAATACGTAACTGTTATGGAGTGTGTGTTTTTAAGGTAACCATGAGGAAAGAAGAGCGGATGTTTCTGATGAAACATCAAGCTGGTCTGCCTTAATGAATGTCAATAGAAGTCACGTGGGTGGAAGGGAAGATGTGAGACAGAAAGGACTTGTATTTCTTGTAGTGATTTAGGTTTAGTGTAAATATCATTTCATTTTGTTACTACTAGATCTAGATCTCAAGTTCTCTTTATAAATAAACGTTATATTCAAATGTTACTTTTTTTTTTTAAAGAAGTCTGTTTAAGTTCATTACTGAAAGTTTAATATTGAGAATTAGATACGCTTGTTTCGACTCAGGCCAGAATGAGACAACATATGTACCGGAAGCTCAAAATTGGAACCAGTGAAATCTGCCCGTGTGGAGTGTCACCAGAGAATGCCGATCACGTCCTCCAAAACTGCTCTCTTTACCAAGAGGCTCCTACAAGACACTGGCCCCAAAACACCCCAATAGAAAGAAAACTATATGGAGAGCTCCCTGATTTAGAAACCACTGCGCAGTTCATCTCATTTATTGGTCTAGTGACTCTAGTCATTTGAAGGCTTCAACATAAACATGAGCAGGAAGAAGATACGCCTGCATCGTTTTAGTTGTACTAGCTGCTAGGAGCTATAATACCTTATCTACCGACCAACAACAGTCAAGTACTATATAGACTATGTACACTAAGATGACAGGCAGTGTGGGTCAGTTTGACATGTGGGCAGGCTAAAGAACGTTGCCCGTGTCATCTTGACATGCGTTTTAAACTATCTCCTCCTGACCCCACAGTACAAACAGAAATGTGTTTGTGCGCACGCGTGTGTGTATACACCCTTAAATATACAGGCCCCAAAAAAAGTTTTAGGTAAAGGCTGCATGGCAAACAGTTATGATTAAAACATCTCGCGGCGACGTTCCATTCAAGACGTCTGCTGTGTGTGAGACCTGGTTATAGACCTAAGGCGATGATGTAACGCGGGACGTGCGTATGTGTGTGTCGCGTCTTCGCCCAGTGATGTGTGTGTAGGCCTAAGTAGGTGTGTGTGTGTTTTCCCTGCATGCTCTCTATAAGCTCTGAAGGCACCTGACCTTTTGAACACCCTGTGACAGATGTGACCACTATCCAGGTCAGACAACCTACTAACGTTTTTTTTTTTCATGACGTCATTACTTTGGAATTTTCATTATGACTCACAAATGGTCATTGTATGAATTAAATGGAGAGATTTCACAAGAGAGAGAGAAAGAGAGAGAGAAAGAGACGGAAGATTGTATGCACATTATTATAGCTTTTATATAGCGCTACTTTCATGCTTATAGCATGCTCAGAGCGCTTTGGTCCAATCTCATTTGTGGACCAGTGGGGGGAGGGGTATCTAGGACTCTGCCCGAGTCGGGTGTCGAACCTCGAGCCCCCTTCTAGGTAGCCAAGACAAGCCAAGTTCAAGCGCCTCTCGACCACGCTTCCCACATACATGTTTGATACAACGTACAGTTTAATACGCGCTTCTTTGTTAATTCACTTTTTTAATGCTATATTTACGTGTTCGTGTGGGTGAACACGATTGATGAAGAGGGGCCGCTTCGAGTTTATGTGTAACACAAACTCCTTGTAAAAAAAAAAAAAAAGTTATGTAAAGTTTCCCTTTCAGACCTTGCGATATATGTGGCAGATGGTGCAAAGTTCTTCTGTTTCTATGGCCAACAGTTAACGAGCAGGGTGTCATGTGGCCAGCACAACGACCAGCCGCCTTTACTTACCCCAATTAAAGTCAGGTACCCATTAGAGTTGGGTAATATATTGTAATATATTTTTAACCAGTGGCGTTACTAGATTCGGTGTCAGCCGGAGAGGATCGCACTCCCCCACCCCCACCCTTTAGTGACGCCACTGTTTTTAATCTCTAACATTTTTGACCTCAAATACAGTGTCTGTAAAATCTTTGTTTTCAAGTGATACAGTTGTTGTTTTTTTTTTCAACATCTGGTCACATCCATCAACTTACAAGTGTACACATCCATCAACTTACAAGTGTACACATTTTAGTGCTCCATTGCTGAAGTGTGCAGACAATTTTACGTAGGACAACATCTGCAGCCTGAGTTGTCTCCCTTGACTCGGTGTGGGGGTAATGTGTGACAGATACGTGTCTTCTGAGACATGGCTGGACATCCATCACTCAGACCTCTTGACATTTCTTTAATAGAAACATTCGTCTCAGGTCAAAGTTCATACGCTGTTTATCTCTTGGTATTCTGTTATTTAGATGTACAATCACGCTCACGTTACATTTATTCAACTGTACACTTTTTGAAATGTAACATTGTGCAAGGGTACGCTCCTCACCTCAGGCTAGAAGCTGCCCGCCTTACCCTTGAAGGTGTCCAGACTCCACACCACACTATATCAAAAATAGATTATTTTTAACAAAATATGCTTATGAAATGTAACAAAACATCAAGAATATGTTTTAAAAAATGATTTTTTTTTTAGAGCCTAAGGGGAAAAACTCCAAATTTACAACTATATATCCCAATAATGTAGAAGTTATTCCCTTTTTTACCATTAACTCATTGACTGCTTGGTTCATTTCTTAATTGATTCATGTTTTGTTAGGTACAATAAATAATTGTTTAAGGTTTCAACTTTATCCGATAATTGGTGTTGAGAAAGAATGTATACATTTATCTAAGAGGAAAAATACTCTAAACATTGAACCATATCTCTAAATACTGAAGAATTGTTTTCCCTTGCAGGTATCGAACAAAATAATTAATTACCAGTAATTATTTACTAATTGGTATTTTATTTTTATTGATTCGTGGATTGTCTTCTCCATTGAATAATTCTGCAAAGTTTCAACTTGATTCGAGAATGGGTGTGGGAGATATAACGTGTTAAAAATTTTACCAGACAGACAGACAGACAGAATGTGTTGATACATTGTAAAAAGGGAAGTGAGATTAAAGAAACACGTAACTCTTTTTCTTGACAAATAGGCCTACTGTGCTTTTAGATTCATTCGATTTTTTCATGGGCATTAACGCGGATGTTTGAAGAGGGTCAAGGCCTCACTAATTCATGTCTACGGCTCCACACTTTACGAAGGTTCTGTTCTTACATGAGCTGGAGTGGCGGTCCTTTCGAGAAATATGTGCGGTTCTTCCACCAAATGTGACGGTCACATGCTAGGAATAGGAAGAAATTCTCCGTCGGTGCGCGTCTGCGTTTAAACTGGCCTAGAGTCCGTGGACTTTACTAGGTAAATGGCGTGACTCAACCCAGATAGGACTTGGGTCCACGCCTGTCCGCTGAAAGGACTTCTTCTCAGTGGTCAAATGGTCATGTGTCCCTTCTAGCTCCAGTACCCACAAAATGAAAGAGTTTCGTACTACAGTCTGTAATAACTGTTTGATGGTACAGTCTGTATTGATAGTTTGGTGCTACTGTCTGTATTAATAGTTTGGTGCTACTGTCTGTATTGATAGTTTGGTGCTACTGTCTGTATTGATAGTTTGGTGCTACTGTCTGTATTAATAGTTTGGTGCTACAGTCTGTATTAATTGTTTGGTGCTACTGTCTGTATTGATAGTTTGGTGCTACTGTCTGTATTAATAGTTTGGTGCTACTGTCTGTATTAATTGTTTGGTGCTACAGTCTGTATTAATAGTTTGGTGCTAAAGTCTGTATTAATAGTTTGGTGCTACTGTCTATATTAATAGTTTGGTGCTACTGTCTGTATTAATTGTTTGGTACTACTGTCTGTATTAATAGTTTGGTGCTACAGTCTGTATTAATAGTTTGGTGCTACAGTCTGTATTAATTGTTTGGTGCTACTGTCTGTTTTAATAGTTTGGTGCTACAGTCTGTATTAATAGTTTGGTGCTACAGTCTGTTTTAATAGTTTGGTGCTACTGTCTGTATTAATAGTTTGGTGCTACAGTCTGTATTGATAGTTTGGTGCTACAGTCTGTATTAATAGTTTGGTGCTACAGTCTGTATTAATTGTTTGGTGCTTCTGTCTGTATTAATAGTTTGGTGCTACTGTCTGTATTAATAGTTTGGTGCTACAGTCTGTATTGATAGTTTGGTGCTACTCAACCTTTCTGATGTTTGGTAATACATACCGATTCAAAGACCACTTCTTCTACATTCCTCTTTATGATTCCAGATTCTCTCAGTTGTATGAGTTAAAACTCACAATAATTGTTTTTTTCTCCTGAAGCTATCTAGTTGTACACATCTACAGCCCAACATTTCAAACTGCGTGTCAGGACGACCTTGACCTACTAACAAACTAATTTCTGAATTTGTTTGTAAGAGAAAAAAAATATTGATAATATCTTCACTGCACATATGCATGTTTCAAGTGCTGAAATCTTCCTTGTCACGCCCTATGTAAGGTGTCGACACTTTCGCCATTGTTACAAGATGGAACGGGGAGAGAACTACAGGCGACCAGGTCAATGGGTTCCCAGATGTGTGCTAGAAGCAGACGTGAATCAATTAAGTCATTACTACTGAATGACACTAAACACCTGGTGTAGAGTTAGCTGCATTGTGCTTTTTGTTCTCTGCGTGACGCTGACAAATTGTATGCAGTTTTGAGCTTACCATTTCTCGCTTTTTTTTAAATAGATGTTTTTTAAAGCAAAATTTTCATTCTAAATACTGTTTTGTATTATTTTATTTTACATTTGCTACTATTGATAGCATGTAGTGTCTGGTTTCTGCTTTTTTTGTTTCTAAACTCTAGGCCTCCATCTTGTTTATATCTCGGCTCGACCTTTGTACGTTCAAGGTCACGAGCGTGCGACGAGTGGACACTTCAGTCTGTGGTTCAAGTGGAGAAAGGTCATGGTAATTAGATCCGACTTGCAGTGACCCATATAAAGAAGATCAGGATGGTTTTGTTAAAGCCTGTGTGTAACTCGTATAAGTTATGGTCAGTTTATATTGATCGGAGATAGGAAACGGTAGAGGGAAGGAATATAAATAAGTTTGTTGTCGTTTCTTAAATTTTTATATATTTTTTTTTGGGGGGGGGGGTCATTTGTCCACAGTTAAACACAACTAATAGGACTAATTGACGATTTTTCAAAAGGTTTAGATAATAGTGAGCCAATAGATGCTAACTTTTTAGATTTTTCCAAGGCTTTTGACAAATTTCACCACCATAATTTGCATAAAATATTAAAATATTTTGGCATTGATGGTCCATTGCATGAGTGGATTAAAGATTTTCTGATAGTGAGAGAACAAACTGTAATAATAAATGGCTCTAAATCAACATCAGTAACAGTAAACTCAGGTGTTCCTCAAGGAACAGTCTTAGGTCCACTACTATTTTTAATTGACATAAATGATTTACCAAATTGCATTAGTTCAGGAACAAAAGTCAGACTATTCGAAGACGATTGCATAATATATAGAACAATAAAAACAACACAAGATACAAAATTTTACAAAGAGAATTAGATGAATTATAGAAATCGGAATCAAATTGGAGCATGTCCTAACCTAGAAAAATGTCAGTTATTAAGAGTAACAAAAAAAACTATAACAAATTAATTCCACTTATCTTATTCATGGTAAACCAGTAAACACAGACTAAAAACGCAAAATATCTAGGTGTTATAATAAATGAAAAACTGTCATGGAATCCACATATTGATGAAACTATAAAAAAAAAAATCAAACACAGCATTATGGTTTATTAAAAGAAATTTCTATAAATCAAATAAGAACATGAAACTAAAATGTTATTTAACCTTGGTTAGGCCAATAATAGAATATGGATCCTCCATTTGGGACCCCTCAACTCAAGAAAACATTAAGAAACTAGAACAGACACAAAATAGAGCAGTGAGATTCATAACTAACGAATATTCACATTTGACTAGAGTAACACCTTTAGTAAAATCACTAAATTTAGAAAGCCCTCAGGACAGAATACTCAAAGTAAAGTAGCAATCATACATAAAACACTGAACCATAATCTTCAAATACAAAAACAAAATCTAATAAAATACTCAGAAAGGTAAAGGCACATTCCTCGTTCCATATGCTAGGACAAATTTGTACAAACACTCCTTCTTCCCTAGTGCTATTAGAGCATGGAGTGGGTTGCCTGAGCTAGCCAAGAAAACCAGTGACTGGGCAGAATTTAATTCATTGGTTAATATGCATGACTAAATGCATGACGCGTAGGACGTAATCATCTTTTTTTTTTGAAGTAACGTCTGTATTATATAAGAAGAAGAAGAAGTCTGAAAGGGGAACTTTACTTTTTTTTAAATAGAAGAACTGAAAGTAATCTTTAAAAAGCAGACATTTAAATTTACTGAAGAGAACAAATAACACTTGACCTGCAGGTATAATGAATGTCAGTAAGTTTTAGCTTTGTTGACAGTAACAACAGAAAGAAACATATATATATATATATGATAGGGTTAGGATCTCCTATATTATTTATTTTATCGGGGCTCATAAATTGGACCAAACACATATGAAAAGGTCACCACGACACAGAGGGGTCCCGGGTTTGACACCAGCCCGTGAGAACATGTCGTTGGTAGGTCATAATGTCACAGGTGTACCGCTCTGTCCGTGCCTCGTTCTGTTATTGGATGTCCGGAATAGCAGCCAGTCTGCACTCGTGCACAGCCTGGGAGGGGATGCGCCGGTGCGGTCTCAATAGATTGTTGGTTTTGAGAGTACTCTCAATACGTTCGTTAAAACGAACAATTTATTTGGATATAAATGATCTGTGTGTATATGAAACAACCAAACATTGTTTGATTTGCCTCTTAACATCTTATAGACGGTAACAAGTTGCAGTTGGGTCATAAACGTAACCATTGATTGGATAAATGACTGTCTTATAATGTTTTCACCTGATTAATTAAGCTAACAATAACAGTAAGTCACCTGTGTACGATGTAGACCGCGATACGCACTTTAAAATATTTAGCCTAAAAAGTGGCTGTCTGGTCGAGTGGAATGCACTTCAGACCGTCGTCACGATGATTCCGAGTTCGAACTCGGCCGAGACTAGGTCAAAGGTCACGTTGAATTCTTCATGTCTTAAGAAAAGTGCGAAACTTGGAAAATAAACATATAATAAATAATCTCATCATCCACTGATAGATCTATATCAAGTTTTGTTTTCCACTGATACATCAAGTTTACTGATAGATCTTTATCAAGTTTTGTTTTCCATTGCTACATTAAGTTTTATTTTCCACTTATAGATCAAGTTATGTTTTCCATTTTCCACTGATACATCAAGTTTTGTTTTCAACTAATGTAGGTCCTATCAATTTTTGTTTTCCACTGAAACATCAAATTTTATTTTCCACTGATACATCAAGTTTTGTTTTCAACTGATGTAGGTCCTATCAATTTTTGTTTTCCACTGAAACATCAAATTTTATTTTCCACTGATAGATCTATATCAAGTTTTATTTTCCACTGATATATCAAGTTTTGTTTTCCACTGTGATAATATTGAGCTTGAAGGCTTGAATGAAGTAAAAGAAGAGTTAATGAAACTGTGTAATAAAACTACCTTATAATGAGCAGTTTAAAAAAAAAAGAACTATAGTAAACATGATTAGAATTTAGAACTTTGTTGATTTCTCTTTTATTTGTTCCAAACTATCCATTTGTTTCAAATAAATAAATAAAATGACCAATAAGAGCGTCAATAAGTCGATCAGTAAGTTGACCTTTGGGTGTCTAGAGTGTATCTCTTCAACACGGGGAGTCTTTGTCCCAGTTCCAACCTCCAAATGTCTACTATGTACACCAGATTTGATTTCTTTTTAGCGAGTTCTATTGAAATAGATTTCATTTATTCCCACGATACTTGTGAAGCTGCAGACATCTTGCTGCTCGATTACTAGACGTGGACACGAATGTGTATGTGAATATACAGTGTGTGTGTGTGTGTGTGAGAGAGAGAAAGAGAGAGTGTACACTTGTGGTGTGTATGTATTCTGTGGAATCGATAATGTAACCTAATACAACGGTTCTCAGTATCGATCCGTTAAATGCTGTTACTTTAAGAGACAAGAAAGTGTGTACCGCAAGCTCACAAAGTTAACGATAAGCTACAAGCAGGCTCGTGTGGCCATCCCAAACCATTGGAACTGTTCCAGTGTGAGGTCAAGTCACCATTAGAGCAGGCTCGTGTGGCCATCCCAAACCATTTGGAACTGTTCCAGTGTGAGGTCAAGTCACCATTAGAGCAGGCTCGTGTTGTTATCCCAAACCATTTGGAACTGTTCCAGTGTGAGGTCAAGTCAACATTAGAGCAGGCTCGTGTGGCCATCCCAAACCATTTGAAACTGTTCCAGTGTGAGGTCAAGTCACCATTAGAGCAGGCTTGTGTGGCCATCCCAAACCATTTGGAACTGTTCCACTGTGAGGTCAAGTCAATATTGGAACAGGCTCGTGTTGCCATCCCAAACCATTTGGAACTGTTCCACTGTGAGGTCAAGTCACCATTAGAGCAGGCTCGAACAAATACGTCTTTAACAAGACAATGACACCCGTCTTAAGACCTGACTATGTACCCTGACACCCGTCTTAAGACCTGACTATATACCCTGACACCTTTCTTAAGACCTGACTATGTACACTGACACCTGTCTTAAGACCTGACTATGTACCCTGACACCTTTCTTAAGACCTGACTATGTCCCCTGATACCTTTCTTAAGACCTGGCTATGTCCCCTGACACCTGTCTTAAGACCTGACTATGTTCCCTGACACCTTTCTTAAGACCTGACTATGTCCCCTGACACCTGTCTTAAGACCTGACTATGTACCCTGACACCTGTCTTAAGACCTGACTATATACCCTGACACCTTTCTTAAGACCTGACTATGTTCACTGACACCTATCTAGAAAAAACTAATTAAGTACCACAAATTAATTAACTAATTGGTTAGTTGTTGTTTTTTAATGATTCATAAATTGTCCAAAGTTTGATCCATGAATACGAAGTGAGAGATATAACGTGTACAAGACTTGTACCAGACTGATAGACCAGAGAGTTGATAGAAGCCTCGTCAAAAATGAACGTAGAGAGGAAACGACCCGAGTCTCAACTAGATATGTGGAAACATAGAGAAGAAGATGGAGCGAGCGAAAGAGAGAAAGAAAGAAAATAATAGCCAATGAGAGAAAGAGAGTGCAAAACAAAATGAATTGTAATAATAGAAAGAAAGAGAAGAGATGGTAAGAAAAGAAAGAGATGGTTAGAAGAGAGATTGAGTATGTAAAACCAGATTACAGGCTACAATAAAGAAACAGTAGGTCTACGCCTTGTATGTAACACCAGTTTAGAGGCTACAATAAAGAAACAGTAGGTCTACGCCTTGTATGTAACACCAGTTTAGAGGCTACAATAAAGAAACAGTAGGTCTAGGCCTTGTATGTAACACCAGTTTAGAGGCTACAATAAAGAAACAGTAGGTCTACGCCTTGTATGTAACACCAGTTTAGAGGCTACAATAAAGAAACAATAGGCCTACGCCTTGTATGTAACACCAGTTTAGAGGCTACAATAAAGAAACAATAGGCCTACGCCTTGTATGTAACACCAGTTTAGAGGCTACAATAAAGAAACAGTAGGTCTACGCCTTGTATGTAACACCAGTTTAGAGGCTACAATAAAGAAACAATAGGCCTACGCCTTGTATGTAACACCAGTTTAGAGGCTACAATAAAGAAACAATAGGCCTACGCCTTGTATGTAACACCAGTTTAGAGGCTACAATAAAGAAACAGTAGGTCTACGCCTTGTATGTAACACCAGTTTAGAGGATACAATAAAGAAACAATAGGCCTACGCCTTGTATGTAACACCAGTTTAGAGGATACAATAAAGAAACAATAGGCCTACGCCTTGTATGTAACACCAGTTTAGAGGATACAATCAATTCACAAATCTTTTATGTTTCAGCAATACATCACTTTCTAAATATGTTTTTAGACTTACTGGCTGTCAGGAAACGGCATAAAGTATATATTGATTTGACCTTTACCATCCACATTTTGCCACCCATGAAATGCTAACAAACAAGTTAGCAGATCTTATTATCAACATATTATATTTTATTACTCTGGAATTTCTTTTTTTATGTATACTTAACAAAACCTTTTTTTTTGTCTATTTTCGATATTGATATCAATAAATGTATGAACTAAAGAACGAAACAAAATGACCTGACGTAGGCTATAAGAATCGATAAACTTGTCAAGCACAATTTGCATAGCCTCTCAAGGGAAGACAACTTTAGAAGAGAGGGAT
This sequence comes from Biomphalaria glabrata, assembly GCF_947242115.1. Taxonomy (NCBI): domain Eukaryota; kingdom Metazoa; phylum Mollusca; class Gastropoda; family Planorbidae; genus Biomphalaria; species Biomphalaria glabrata. The sequence continues at coordinate 49,899,123 of NC_074714.1, forward strand.
GCAACCCTTGATTATCTCATCCACATACCAGAGAAATCTGGCTAAAGGGAGGGTACCAGACTAGAGCTTGAAGATGAATCAGTCTCCGATGACTAGACCAAACGTTCTAATTTTTTTTTCTTCTGTTTTTTTTTTTCAAATTTTATTATTCTCTAACTTAGCCAATTGTTAGGTTTAAACTCTCGTTTGGACACGTCAGAAGTAATAATAAATGAAAAGTAATCATGGAATGCCTAGATCAATGAAATTATTACAAAATCAAGCAAAACCTTCGAGTTTATTAAATACAATTTTTACAAATCAAACAAAATTATAAAACTAAAATGTTATTTAGTTAGGTCACTATTAAAATATGCATCCTCAGTTTGGGATCCCTCAACTTCAGAAAACATAAACTCATAAAGAAACTAGAACAAATACAAAATACAGCATTAGCAATTATTCATCAAACTCTGAACCATCATCTTCAAATACTAAAACAAAATCTAATAAAATACTCTGAAAGACACAAAGATAAAGGCACATTCCTCGTTCCATATGCTAGGACAAATTTGTACAAACACTCCTTCTTCCCTAGCGCTATTAGAGCATGGAATGGGTTGCCTGAGCTATTAAGGAAAACCAGTGACTTGCAGAATTTAGGTCATTTGTTAATATGCATGACTAAAATGCACGACGCGTAGGACGTAATCATCTTCTTTTTTGAAGTAACGTCTGTATTATATAAGATAAGATAAGATAAGATAAGAACGCATATTCCAATTTGATTAGAGTAACACCTTTAGTACAATCACTAAACTTAGAGACACTTCAGGACAGAAGAATAAAATGTAAAGAATCTATAATACATAAAACACTGAAACTTAATTTACAAATAGAAAAACAAAACCTAATGAAATACTCAGAAAGACACAAAGATAGAGGCACATTTCTTATTTCATACGCTAGAACAAATTCGTACAAGTGCCCCTTCTTCCCTAGTGCCATTAGAGAATGGAATGGGTTGCCTGAATCAGCCAGGAAAACCAACGACTTTGCAAAGTTTAAGTCATTGATTAACATGCATTGACACGTGAAATGCGTAGGGAGTATTTATCTTATTTTTTGAAGTAACGTCTGTAAAATATAAGATAAGAGATAAGATAAAATGAAGCAAAAAATAAACGAGAAATGTGACTCCATGGTAAGTTGGATGAGCTGCCTAAAGCTATTGTGGGACGACGATGACCACTGTTGTCATCTATGGGGTTTTCAATGCGATTTTGACCTTATGTGGCTGGTGACACCTATGTGAACCCGGAATGCTCGGCTGCACGCTAGGTAGGCTAATCTAACTAGATCTTTTGTCAATTGCTTTGATTTTATTTCTGTGGAGCTTTTCTTCTGCCAGCGCTGTTCTCATGTCCTGAGCGTTTGTCGCTACAGTCTTTACAGCGCGACACCATGAGGCTCTTTCATGTGCTTCCGTCTGCTGGTTGGTAGGGTCAAGGTTCAAGACATTCCGATGGTGTCCTTGTGGCTACACCCTAACAGACCACCAACATCAACACTAGGTCATGAGAATTCATGAGTTATGTGCGCACCGAGAGATATTGGCCAGGGTTCAAACCTGGCAGTTCTAAGCCCATCATCATCATCATCTTCATTATCATCATCATCTGTCCATTGAATTTCACAGAGGGATGTTGTGACTCCACTTTTCCCGGTCAGCAGCTGCTGACCCAAACAACTCTTAGAACCAAACAACTCTTATAACCAAACAAGAATCATTTGACATGGCGAGAAAGTGATAAGTAAAGCAAAACCGGGCAAAATGGTTCCTAGTTTTGAATAATGTGATAGCAGGCCCTGAGCTTCTCCGGGAATTGAATATGTATTATTGTCTTCTATGTTGATTCTATTATGGGTCAAAGTTCAACTTTCAGCTTTTTCTAGACAAAAAAAAATCCTCCTATTACGCTGTTTTCCCAGAAACCAATGTATGTAAATAGTTCACATTTCAAGTATTTTATCTTCTCCTTATTGGTTTATGTTTAGACTACACTTAGAATGATTCAAATGTTAATTTCTTTAAACAACCAAAATGTCTCTTATGGAAATTGTAAAACAAAACCGGGCAAAATGGTTCCTAGTTTTGAATAATGTGATAGCCGGCCCTGAGCCTCTCCTGGAATTGAATATGTATTATTGTCTTCTATGTTGATTCTATTATGGGTCAAAGTTCAACTTTCAGCTTTTTCTAGACCAAAAACAAACAAAAATCCTCCTATTACGCTGTTTTCCCAGAAACCAATGTATGTAAATAGTTCACATTTCAAGTATGTTATCTTCTCCTTATTGGTTTATGTTTAGACTACACTTAGAATAATTCTAATGTTCATTTCTTTAAATAACCAAAATGTCTCTTATGGAAATTGAGTTTATGTGTGTGTGTTTATGTAACGGATTGAAAGAAAGTGCGGAGGTATGAGTTACACTTGTCTAGAGCTCTTAACCCTTAAAACGCGTGTGATAGTTTAGCCTCTAAACATCAGAGTTGTAATTCCATTTTGAGGGCACTCATTGTAAAACAACTCAGCAGCTTAAGGGTTAATCAGTCTCACCTGTTGGCTGGATGTTAACTTATTTACCTGTCACACAGCTGTTAATATCAACTGAACAAATATATTTTATGTCATTAACACCATCTGTCACTGCACTCTGTTATGTGTGTGTTTGACAGGCTTGAGATAACACAACAGATTTGTCTTTAACGCAAACGCTAATCGTTGGAAGGTCAGAAGGTCAAACTAGCAAAAGTTTCACAAATATATCTGTAAGTTTTGCTTTTATAGATTAGTTAAACATAACTTACAACGAATTTTTGGAGCAGATGTGAACTAAATGTGTGGAGTAGACATGAAATAAATGTGTGGAGTAGACATAAAGTAAATGTGTGGAGTAGACATAAAGTAAATGTGTGGAGTAGACATGAAATAAATGTGTGGAGTAGACATAAAGTAAATGTGTGGAGTAGACATAAAATAAATGTGTGGAGTAGACATAAAGTAAATGTGTGGAGTAGACATAAAATAAATGTGTGGAGTAGACATAAAATAAATGTGTGGAGTAGACATAAAGTAAATGTGTGGAGTAGACATAAAGTAAATGTGTGGAGTAGACATAAAATAAATGTGTGGAGTAGACATAAAATAAATGTGTGGAGTAGACATAAAGTAAATGTGTGGAGTAGATATGAAATAAATGTGTGGAGTAGACATGAAATAAATGTGTGGAGTAGACATGAAATAAATGTGTGGAGTAGACATAAAGTAAATGTGTGGAGTAGACATAAAATAAATGTGTGGAGTAGACATAAAGTAAATGTGTGGAGTAGACATAAAGTAAATGTGTGGAGTAGACATGAAATAAATGTGTGGAGTAGACATAAAGTAAATGTGTGGAGTAGACTTGAAATAAATGTGTGGAGTAGACATGAAATAAATGTGTGGAGTAGACATAAAATAAATGTGTGGAGTAGACATAAAATAAATGTGTGGAGTAGATATGAAATAAATGTGTGGAGTAGATATAAAATAAATGTGTGGAGTAGACATAAAATAAATGTGTGGAGTAGATATGAAATAAATGTGTGGAGTAGACATGAAATAAATGTGTGGAGTAGATATAAAGTAAATGTGTGGAGTAGACATAAAATAAATGTGTGGAGTAGACATAAAGTAATGTGTGGAGTAGACATAAAGTAAATGTGTGGAGTAGATATGAAATAAATGTGTGGAGTAGACATAAAGTAAATGTGTGGAGTAGACATAAAATAAATGTGTGGAGTAGACATAAAATAAATGTGTGGAGTAGACATAAAATAAATGTGTGGAGTAGATATGAAATAAATGTGTGGAGTAGATATAAAATAAATGTGTGGAGTAGACATAAAATAAATGTGTGGAGTAGATATGAAATAAATGTGTGGAGTAGATATAAAATAAATGTGTGGAGTAGACATAAAGTAAATGTGTGGAGTAGACATAAAGTAAATGTGTGGAGTAGATATAAAATAAATGTGTGGAGTAGACATAAAATAAATGTGTGGAGTAGACATAAAGTAAATGTGTGGAGTAGATATGAAATAAATGTGTGGAGTAGATATAAAATAAATGTGTGGAGTAGACATAAAGTAAATGTGCGGAGTAGATATGAAATAAATGTGTGGAGTAGACATGAAATAAATGTGTGGAGTAGACATGAAATAAATGTGTGGAGTAGACATAAAGTAAATGTGTGGAGTAGACATAAAATAAATGTGTGGAGTAGACATAAAATAAATGTGTGGAGTAGACATGAAATAAATGTGTGGAGTAGACATGAAATAAATGTGTGGAGTAGACATAAAATAAATGTGTGGAGTAGACATAAAATAAATGTGTGGAGTAGATATGAAATAAATGTGTGGAGTAGATATAAAATAAATGTGTGGAGTAGACATAAAATAAATGTGTGGAGTAGATATGAAATAAATGTGTGGAGTAGACATGAAATAAATGTGTGGAGTAGATATAAAGTAAATGTGTGGAGTAGACATAAAATAAATGTGTGGAGTAGACATAAAGTAAATGTGTGGAGTAGACATAAAGTAAATGTGTGGAATAGACATAAAGTAAATGTGTGGAGTAGACATAAAGTAAATGTGTGGAGTAGACATAAAATAAATGTGTGGAGTAGATATGAAATAAATGTGTGGAGTAGACATAAAGTAAATGTGTGGAGTAGACATAAAATAAATGTGTGGAGTAGACATAAAATAAATGTGTGGAGTAGACATAAAATAAATGTGTGGAGTAGATATGAAATAAATGTGTGGAGTAGACATAAAGTAAATGTGTGGAGTAGACATAAAATAAATGTGTGGAGTAGACATAAAATAAATGTGTGGAGTAGACATGAAATAAATGTGTGGAGTAGATATGAAATAAATGTGTGGAGTAGACATAAAGTAAATGTGTGGAGTAGACATAAAATAAATGTGTGGAGTAGACATAAAATAAATGTGTGGAGTAGATATGAAATAAATGTGTGGAGTAGACATAAAATAAATGTGTGGAGTAGATATGAAATAAATGTGTGGAGTAGATATAAAATAAATGTGTGGAGTAGACATAAAGTAAATGTGTGGAGTAGACATAAAGTAAATGTGTGGAGTAGATATAAAATAAATGTGTGGAGTAGACATAAAATAAATGTGTGGAGTAGACATAAAGTAAATGTGTGGAGTAGATATGAAATAAATGTGTGGAGTAGATATAAAATAAATGTGTGGAGTAGACATAAAGTAAATGTGTGGAGTAGATATGAAATAAATGTGTGGAGTAGACATGAAATAAATGTGTGGAGTAGACATGAAATAAATGTGTGGAGTAGACATAAAGTAAATGTGTGGAGTAGACATAAAATAAATGTGTGGAGTAGACATGAAATAAATGTGTGGAGTAGACATAAAGTAAATGTGTGGAGTAGACATAAAGTAAATGTGTGGAGTAGACATGAAATAAATGTGTGGAGTAGACATGAAATAAATGTGTGGAGTAGACATAAAGTAAATGTGTGGAGTAGACATGAAATAAATGTGTGGAGTAGACATAAAGTAAATGTGTGGAGTAGACATAAAGTAAATGTGTGGAGTAGATATGAAATAAATGTGTGGAGTAGACATAAAGTAAATGTGTGGAGTAGATATGAAATAAATGTGTGGAGTAGACATAAAGTAAATGTGTGGAGTAGACATGAAATAAATGTGTGGATCTGAAATTATATTAATATTATTGTTTGAACAATCTTTTAAAATATGACTTATGCCAATAGATCCAAAGACCTGATCCCGAGCAGCACTTCTCAACCTCAGTGTGGCGCTCGGCTGGAATCGGTCGTTAGGGGAGACGATTAGGCCGCTAAGGAAGCAAAACAGAACCCGTGATTGGCGCCTAAAGTCATATTGCACTGGCCGGGATGGAAGAAAATCCAACATGTCACTATTTACACAACAGCCTCAAGGGGAATGATGTGGTACAGAGAATGAATATGGGGGATTTCCCCCGGTGTGATCGACCTTTGGTCTCACTTCTAACCCGCGCAAGCTCTCTATCAAACCTTTGTGTGTTTTTTTTATTTTCGGTATTTCCACAAAAAGCCGCCGTCTAAGTTGGGAAGCAAAACTTAGCAATGTCAAGGACGCTCATTGAATTTCGAAATTTCCAACTAAACAAAAGTGTCAAACAGAAGAGCTTAAAAAAATGATTCTTCAGAGCTATAATGTGTACGAAGATTATCAAGCAACTTTTTAAAAACACAGCTTATCAACACATTCTCTATTTTGTACACCGGATAGACCAGACAGCTTGCTATTTCTTAGTTTCTCCACCATGTTCTAGAAATCATAAATAGAGATTGCGGAAAACTCCGTATGTTTGAAGCGAATATTTTTTTCCACCAGGAAAGTTATTTTTTATTTGCCATACGTCATTTCCGCTTCCTTTTAGACGCGCTTCAAATAAACAAACACCTAATCCTAATAGAGTAAAAAAAAGATACAGATCTAGGATTTATTTTGAGAGAGAGAAGAGGGAGCAAGGAGAGATATTTTGTAGCACTGTCATTTCTCTACATTCGAAAGGAATCTTCTTCTTCTTAAACTGTCAGGTAGAGTTGAGCCCTCGGATCTTGGAACTCTAGGCCAGCAAAGGTGAACAAGAGCTCCCCCTCACCGGCCTGAATGAAAACAGTGTACACTGTTTTGTCTGGCGGGTGGGTCAGACTCTCGGCAATGGGCCGCATATACAAGGACCCCCGCCATTTTCCTTTTTTATACCAGGCTAACCGTGCGGGACACGCCATTTTTGTAACGGCCCATTGAGGAACAGCTCTTGGATTGTGACAAGGTTGTGGGAGCTTTTTTACAACTCCGCACAGCGCAATGAGGATACTCTCGCACCCCCTTATAGGCACCCCCACGGGAGTCTTGTTTTGCTACCCTTTAGCCTAATCGTTTCCTCCTACGATCGTTTCCACCCGGGCGCCACTATGAGACAGGGTAACATGCCCGGGTCGAAAGGAATCAAATAAACGAGAACAATTTCTTTCCATATGATTCTAAGACAAAACAATAAATAAATGTAACGTAGGGAACGGGACTCAATTGGGGACTTCGTAAAACGCATTTTTTCCCCCTCTAAGCCTGAAACTGGTGGTCTAAAGCAATGTTTCCCAAACTGTATTCCGAGGAACCCTGGTGTTCCACGACGCCTGAATAGGTGTTACCACGAACTACTGGAATAGTTAGCTAGTAGGCCATCGCTTGAATTAATCTCTCTAAAAAAAAAATAATCCGCTAAATAGTCAGAATGTGCAAAGTGTTCCGTTATTTGGTAAAAGCTTTGAGAAACACTGGTCTAAAAAAACGTTTTGCGGTTTCTAATACCGTACATTGTTTGTCTCAAGTTTTTCTTGATCGGTTTCGGTGTTTGATTACATGATCGATTAACCGGCGTGTTTCCTAAACGTGTGGTCTACTAACAGGTGGACCTCCCAAATGTTTCATCGCGTGGTCAACTTAAAGGTGGACCTCCTGAATGTTTATGTATGGGCCAGATCTAGCTTTTTGACGGATGCTTATTACTATTCACATGTTATTGAAATAACAATTCTTTAATATAATTACTCTAACCAATAACCTTTTTTTTTTTTTAGGAGAGCATTTGTACTCTGTCAATAGATACCACCTATTAAAATCAAAAAGCGATACGCTATTGGTATTTTAAATCTTATAATAAGTAACTAAAACAGGTTTTTAATTATGTACATACTGGCTCGACAAACTTTTCACCACTATAAGAAACACATAATAAAACTTTGATGTGGAGTTGAATGAAATATTTTCATGTTTCTCCAATTTATACATTTGAAACACCAAGATACCCTAGTGGGAATCTTTCATGTACATTTGTATGAATTGTCTACCCTTAACATTCATTCACTATTAGATAATTGTAAGTAAACGATTTTATAAATTAACTATTTAAATCAGTTATGCTTAATTGAACCCTAGTGAAATCGAGCTTGTGTGGTTATGCTTGATAACGGGTGGGGGGCGGGGGAATACTTGGCAATCAAAACAAGCCGCTGCCTCTTTTAGAAGCAAGACAAAGGTGAACTTAGTCTTTCAATAACGCTTTTCATTATCTTGTGAGATGCAATTAGCAGCCCTTCAAGGAGGGTCACTAAAAAGGGTTTGAACTGTCATGTGTACATATTGTCCATTACACATAATGTCCATTACACATAATGTCAATTACATATATTGTCCATTACACATATTGTCCATTACATATATTGTCCATCACACATATTGTCTATTACACATAATGTCCATTATGTCCATTACACATAATGCCCATTACACATTTTGCCAATTACACATATTGTCCATTACACATATTGTCCTTTACATATATTGTCCATTACACATATTGTCAGTTACACATAATGTCCATTACACATATTGTCCATTACACATATTGCCAATTACACATATTGTTCATAATACATAATATATATTACACATAATATACATTACACATATTGTCCATTACACATATTGTCCATTACACATATTGTCCATTACACATATTGTCTATTAGGTTCTTACCAGTTCTTGCCCCCCCCCCCCCAGGCGTACTTCTTTAGTAATTTACCTAACCTAACCACCCACTTCCAGACCCCTTCTCAGACAAATGTATCCGCACGCCTTTGTGTCCTGCACTTTATGTTTAGCACGTGTTCTGTTCAGTTGTTTTCTTTTTAGAAGTTTATCACAGTTCAACTAGACTTTTATCACAGTCCAACTAGACTTTTATCACAGTCCAACTAGACTTTTATCACAGTCCAACTAGACTTTTATCACAGTCCAACTAGACTTTTATCACAGTCCAACTAGACTTTTATCACAGTCCAACTAGACTTTTATCACAGTCCAACTAGACTTTTATCACAGTCCAACTAGACTTTTATCACAGTCCAACTAGACTTTTATCACAGTCCAACTAGACTTTTATCACAGTCCAACTAGATTTTTATCACAGTCCAACTAGACTTTTATCACAGTCCAACTAGACTTTTATCACAGTCAAACTAGACTTTTGTCACAATTCAACTAGACTTTTATCACAGTCCAACTAGACTTTTATCACAGTCCAACTAGACTTTTACCACAATTCAACTAGACTTTTACCACAATTCAACTAGACTTTTATCACAGTCAAACTAGACTTTTGTCACAATTCAACTAGACTTTAATCACAGTCCAACTAGACTTTTATCACAGTCCAACTAGACTTTTACCACAATTCAACTAGACTTTTACCACAATTCAACTAGACTTTTATCACAGTCAAACTAGACTTTTGTCACAATTCAACTAGACTTTTATCACAGTCCAACTAGACTTTTATCACAATTCAACTAGACTTTTACCACAATTCAACTAGACTTTTATCACAGTCCAACTAGACTTTTATCACAGTCTAACTAGACTTTTATCACAGTCCAACTAGACTTTGATTACAGTCCAACTAGACTTTTACCACAATTCAACTAGACTTTTACCACAATTCAACTAGACTTTTATCACAGTCCAACTAGACTTTTATCACAGTCCAACTAGACTTTTATCACAGTCCAACTAGACTTTTATCACAGTCCAACTAGACTTTTATCACAGTCCAACTAGACTTTTATCACAGTCCAACTAGACTTTTACCACATTTCAACTAGACTTTTATCACAATTCAACTAGACTTTTACCACAATTCAACTAGACTTTTATCACAGTCCAACTAGACTTTTATCACAGTCCAACTAGACTTTTATCACAGTCCAACTAGACTTTTATCACAGTCCAACTAGACTTTTATCACAGTCCAACTAGACTTTTATCACAGTCCAACTAGACTTTTATCACAGTCCAACTAGACTTTTACCACAGTCCAACTAGACTTTTATCACAGTCCAACTAGACTTTTACCAGAATTCAACTAGACTTTTATCACAACTCAACTACTTCTTCTTCTTCATCGTTCTCATTGTTATGTTGGAGTGTTCATATGACTAGACCAATACATGAGATGAACTGCGCAGTGGTTTCCAAATCAGGGAGCTCTCCATATAGTTTTCTTTCTATTGGGGTGATTTGGGGCCAATGTCTTATACGGGCCTCTTGGTAGAGAGAGCAGTTTTGGAGGACGTGGTCGGCATTTTCTGGTGATACTCCACATGGGCAGATTTCACTGGTTCCAATTTTGAGCTTCCGGAACATGTGTTGTCGCATTCTGTTGTGTCCGGTCCTGAGTCGAAAGATTAGACGTTGGTCTTGTCGGGATAGCTTATAGTAAGCATCATCTTTCTTGTGATTTGGATGGGAGCTCGTCCATTTCTCATTTATTTTATCTACAATTAATTTCTTCATTTCTTCTGGATAGAGTGCAGAGTTTACTTGTGAGTTTGTTCTCCCACTCTTGGCGAGTGTGTCAGCCTTCTCATTTCCTGCTAGTTGTATGTGAGCTGGTATCCATTGAATAACAGTTTTTTTGCTGTTGTGGTTGAGCTTTGTGAGTGCTGTTCTGAGGTTTTTAATATAAGGGGAATCAGAGTTTTGCAGGCTTTGGAGGGTTGTTTTTGCGTCTGTTAGAAAGACAATCTGACTGTGAGGGGAACTTGGATGATTTGCTAGCATGGTAGCAGCTAGTGCTAGTGCTTCCCTTTCTGCTCTGTGACTGTCAGAGAGCTCTCCAGTTGCAAAGGATTTTTCTAGTTTTTCTCCATCTGGCCATTCGATAAGTATTCCAGCTCCTCCATTAGTGGTGGCTTTATGGGATGAGCCATCCGTGTAAACTCTGATCCACTGATTGCTAGGGTAATTGGTATGTAGAAAACAGTTCACTATTTCCTTGAGCTCTGTTGGTCTGTAATCAGATTTTCTTTTTATGTTTTCAATATGGTCCCTTATAGTAGGAAGAGGGCTTTCGTCCCAGGGTGGAGATTCATTATAGTGTATCGAGGATTCCAGAGTAATTTTTTCAAGTTGGTGTTTCTTTTTTAGGTTTAGAGATTCCTGTATAAAATTGGTCCTTTTGAGACGGTTTTTTGTGCCAGTTTTGTGGATTTTTGTTCTGAGTGGGTGCCTCTCCAAACAACTCAACTAGACTTTTATCACAATTCAACTAGACTTTTATCACAGTCCAACTAGACTTTTATCATAGTCCAACTAGACTTTTATCACAGTCCAACTAGACTTTTACCACAATTTAACTAGACTTTTATCACAGTCCAACTATACTTTTACCACAATTCAACTAGACTTTTATCACAGTCCAACTATACTTTTACCACAATTCAACTAGACTTTTATCACAGTCCAACTATACTTTTACCACAATTCAACTAGACTTTTATCACAGTCCAACTATACTTTTACCACAATTCAACTAGACTTTTATCACAGTCCAACTATACTTTTACCACAATTCAACTAGACTTTTATCACAGTCCAACTATACTTTTACCACAATTCAACTAGACTTTTATCACAGTCCAACTATACTTTTACCACAATTCAACTAGACTTTTATCACAGTCCAACTATACTTTTACCACAATTCAACTAGACTTTACTTATATTATAGTGCAACTAGAACTTTGTCGAAGACCTAACAGTTCAACTATTGACCTTTTGGACTTAAAACAAAAAATAATAATTTAAGTCTAATATGAAAATGCTTAGATTTGCCCTGGAGTTGGGTCCAGCATACGATTTATTCAATGTCGTCGCGACCAAAAATAAACAGTAAACTACATTTTGAACAAAGCAACAGTGATACGAATGGAATCTCTAGATAACAACGAGATGTCTTTTCTTTACACTTCAAACAAAAAACACTGCATTCAACTTTTACTTTAAATCTGGCATTCTAAGTTTTCTTCTTTCTGTCATGACTCGTCAAAAGTTAAAGAAACTCCTTTAGACCTCGCGATCTATGGGGCAGGTGATGCAAAGCTCGTCTTCCTCATGGTTTAACGAGGAGGTCATGTGACCAGCACAACGACCAACCGCCTTTACTTCTCCAACGTACGCTAGGTACTTATTAGACATGGGAGGAGAGACCAATCGGAGGAGGGATTCCCAAACTACGGCCTGTGGGACATTTCCTACCCCCTGACTTGATGCTATTACGAAACTATGTAAGGATATGATAACAATAAGGTTTGTCATCTAGCCTACACAAAGTATCATGTGAAAAATTACGAAAATGAGGCCTAAATTACGTCCGAGTACGTTCCGAGTGTAATAATCGGGTGCAATCACGTGAATCATGCGGTGCTAATCCGCTTATTAAAACTTCTGCTCGAAGGTTGGGCGACAATCAATCAGGTTATTGCCCTTAGAAACCAATTGTTAAAATTTAATTATTAATATTTTACTTAAAGCACAAGGTCACAAACAGTTTGATGCTGAGATTTATATCTGACACTTATTTTTTTCGATTATCTTATCTTATCTTATCTTATATAATACAGACTTTACTTCAAAAAAGAAGATGATTGGCTTTGGATTACAACGTCCCTCCAGCGTCATCTATCTCAGCCATCAAAGAACGCTATCATCGATGACATCATTTCTTCACCTATGATGACAGAATTATGTTAATCTCGTCGTCTGCCACCATTTTGACAAATAGAGAAGGGGAGTAAGTGTCGTCAACACCGGAAGGAAAGCGGAAATGTAGAGATCATCAACAGGATTTTCCGGAAACTCACGAAGAAACGAAACCGGAAGCTGCAGATGAGGCAATAACTCATATGACGTCTTGGATACTACACGAGAAAGTTACTCTTTTGAGGCAATACTGAGTTAATAAGGAAGTTTTACGGGCTTGTTGTTTTTTTAACACAAAAACAAAATATTTCATCTTTTTAATTTTTTTATTTTTAATTTTTTTTTTTTGTAAAGTATAGTACTCACTTGTAAATGTTTGTAAGCTCTAATGTGTTTGTCTCTCCGGCTCACGTCTGACGGAACGTAACGGTTAGAAATTATCTTTAATACGAGCGTATCTATTTTCTTGTAAATTGAAAGATTCTTTGTTTCCTTGCCTTAAAAATACAAAATGGTTGTAATATTCAACGAAACAGCGAGGTGTTAGGTCATAGTGGACGATCTAATAAATTACGACTCAGATTGAGCCAGCAAGAGTACATAAGCTCTATTATCTGTTGTAAAAAGAAAAAGTACTGTTTGCGTTCGTAATTGCGTTTCTATGACAACAGGGATGTAAACAAAGTCGTCAAACTTCCGTGTACTACTAAAGAGAAATAAAATAATTGACAAGGGAGACAATCGGCTTGTAAGGATTCAGAGATAGGGGGGGAGGGGTCACGTGGTCACAAAATGGCTAAAAAGACTCATAACACATTGTTTGAGATAAACATGTGAAATAAAATTGTTTTGATATAGACTTGGTTTTGGTCTAGTCATATGACGCAAGTACTGTCAACGTGATTAGTCTGAGATCAAATCCTGGTGAAACCAACAAGTTGTAGTTTTTTTTTCTCTCGCTTGAGTCAACACAGTGCAACGTTATATTGGAGGTTGTCATGGTAACTCAATCCAATAATACCGCGTCGTGTTTACATAGTGTCGAAGCAGCGTATAACCAAATATCGATAAGGACATCTCAACTGAGCCGTAGAATAGCGTGAACAGACCGTAACTTAACAGATTTGTATCTTCACAGTCTGTAACCAATTCCACATGAACTGTCTTACCATACTCCCAAAGCAGAACGAAGCAAGATATGACTTTGTCCAGGGGCGGACTGGCTATATGGGCATCTGGGCAAATGCCCGGTGGGCCGGTACCCAAATGGGCCGGTTGGGCCACCGAAATGGCCTGATCGAAGCAAACATGGCACATATCAAATTGTTAAAGGTTTTATAATATTCTAATTATATTATTATTATTATTTTTAAGGCCCTCTGAGCGTCGTGTTAAAAAAAAATCTTTCACAGACATTGTAGTGTAATACTATTTTAATCAAACACATTTTCCGAAAATAAAATGTAGAATGTAGACAGTGCTACTAGTAGGCTTCATCTTTTTAGGGCCTACATAATTGCTGATTTAAAAAGACCTATATTGCTTATAAAGATATAGAGTTCACTGTATTGTAATAGCTTAAGTGAGAAAACTTAACGAGGCACATCGATATTTATTGACAAGACATCACAGGTACACAAACAACATCTATCTCCATATTGGCTCTCTACTTGGGCGGAAATCGTTTGTCACCTCTGTCAACATCCGACTTCTGGTCACTGATAGTGCGCACCTTCTTTCTGCACTATCTTGGATGGCGGTGTGCATGGCAAGGTTATAACAGTATGAATGCATATCGATACATTATCAAACTTAACAATGATTTTGAGGACAGGTACACCTATGATGCCCATCACATGATAGAGAATTGGTGGGCCGGATTTTATAGAAATGCCCGGGCCGATTTTGACACCCAGACCGCCCCTGACTTTGTCACATTGACATTGGCTGTTGTAAGATTACAAACAAAACTTCGGCCTATTAGTAGGTCCTAACTCTTAAAGACTATTAATTAGAAGGTTACCTCTGCGGCGTCTGTGTCACTAAAAAGAAATTGGTAAATACAATCTTTCTGGTCGATAGTATTGTAGCGCTTTTCTAACCAGAGGCCAAAGTTTACAATCTATCAAAACAATTCTTTTTACTAAGCTTATATCAACTCTCTTTCCGTCTGGTGCAATGTTTGTACACGTTATTTCTCCCACACACATTCTCGAATCAAGTTAAAATTGTACACACCTATTTGTGGTACCTAACAAAACATGAATCAATAAAAAAATGAATAATTATTTAAGTATTGATAATTAAGTATCGAAAAATTGAAATAAATGCTACTTATTGAGAGCTATGGCTGTATATATGGACTTATTTCCCTTATCACGTTTTGTACAATTCCCATTGAAATTTCGCATAATTATGCAAAGCCAATGACAATGATGGATCAATAAAGATAAATGACAAATTAGTGGCAATTAAATAATTTAGTATTTTTTTTTAGAAAAAAGGGAGATTTTTTCATGCAGTATTGACTTATGTGGCATGAATTTTGCGGTTATTCCCCTAAGATTAGCTTCCTTTTGGAAAAAAACGCTTAAAAAATATTTTGCTTGTTTAAGGCATCTGGATAGTCAAATGGTCTGTTTTCTCCTTGCGGTGTTGCTGCTAGACGGATTGGTGGAATCGGAGGGTCCGTGGTCAGAGCACTATCACTTCCCACGTTGTTGTTTTTTTTATGAAAAATATTGTAGCCAGTGCTACCATGACTTGGGTAGCATGTAGGTGTCGTTCTATGTCTGCATCAAAGGTGAGAAAATATGTAGTTCAAAGATGAGTCTTCGTTGCTACATGAAACAGAGCCTCTTTCTTAATCTTCAGACACGAAGAAAAGGTCTTATAAGTATTTTGAATATTAAGGGCGGCACCCGTTTCAAGTTCTTCGTTTGCTTTTAGGTACTTTCACCTCCACCTTCATCTATCCCTCAGCCCGTTGGGGCACCACACAGGATCTGTTGACCTTTTTTTTTTTATTCCTCTCAGTCTTTTGCCTTGTTTAGTATCTCTTTCAATAGCAGACCCGTCCAATTTTTTATTTTGTCTGTCTGTCTCTTCTTCTTCTTTTTCCTGGTACTGTTCCCTGGAGGAAGGTCTTTGCGATCTCTATGGACCTTTTATCAAGAATTGACTAGTTTTTTTTTTGTGTTTTTTTTTTTTTTTTTTTTTTTTTTTTTAACAGGTACATTGTTATATATTTTTTGTTTATGTTACATTCTCATGCTGTAAGAGTACCTCCCCTACTAGTTTACTTGACTGAGTTTTTTAATTGAGTTACTTCCCGTAGTCCATGCCTTGGAAAGGAGCGACATACCATTCGATGGAATTCAGTCAGAATTAAACTTGGGTGATAATATTGGTTCAATTTTCGAATCTTGTTCATTTCAAATGATTTTTAAGTAGTTTTTTTCCCTTATGTTTCTACATATCTTGATTGACTGAAAAATCGTTTTAATTACAGTGGATCTGGGAACAAATGTTTGGAATGTAGACGGAGATGTAGGCCTACACAATGTCCCTGTCTTTGTATAGAGCCCAACACTCACACTAGCTCTACGCCAAGAGGATCTGTCTAGACTCTAGTGGGTTTTTACAAAGCTGAGATCTACTTTTTTGTATGTCTGTCTGTCTTTCTGTCTGTCTGGTAAAAATTGTGAACATGTTATTTCTCTCTTACCCATTCAGGGATCTAATTGAAACTTTACAGTTACACAATTATTCACTGGAGTAGACAATACATGAATCAATTTTTAAAAAATAAGCAATTGGTCGATTAATTACTGGCAATTAATTATTTCGTTTGATATTAAAAAGGGAAATCAATTCTTCAGTATTGACAGATATGGCTAAGTATGTAGGGTTTAGCCCCATTAGATAAATATTTAAAGTATCTAACAAAACATGAATCAATTTTTAAAAATAACCAACTAGTCACATAATTATAAGTAATTATTATTATAATTATTATGTTAAATATTGAATAAGGGAAATAACTCTACATTATTATATAGTTGTAAGTGCGGAGTTCATCCCCTTGAATAAGTTTTGGGTTTTTTCTTTCTTTATAAAGGTTTTTCACATGTTTCTTACTTGTATTTTGTTTTTATTTTGTTCATATTAGTTTATAATACATACATTAAGGGAAAACATTGATGGTATCTTCATATTTGCTCAGTTTTATAATATAGTAAAGCATGTCGAGTTTTGTCGCTTCTCATCCAATTTTCATGCCATGCCTTAAGTCTTAATTATGAGATTTGCTCATTCTTTAGAGTTATCTTTTCGTCGTTTCTTCGGCTCGCCTCTCTGAAGGAAAAATACTCTGACAGCACTGGCAATAGGAGCCCTCATATTGTCTCTCGTCCGAGAAGGCTTACTTAAATGTTGTTTGGCTTACTTAAATGTTGTTTGGCTTACTTAAATGTTGTTTGGCTTAATTAAATGTTGTTTGGCTTAATTAAATGTTGCTTGGCTTACTTAAATGCTGTTTGGCTTACTTAAATGTTGTTTGGCTTACTTTAATGTTGTTTGGCTTACTTAAATGTGGTTTGGCTTACTTAAATGTTGTTTGGCTTACTTAAATGTGGTTTGGCTTACTTAAATGTTGTTTGGCTTACTTAAGTGTTGTTTGGCTTACTTAAATGTTGTTTGGCTTACTTAAGTGTTGTTTGGCTTACTTAAGTGTTGTTTGGCTTACTTAAATATTGTTTTGGCTTACTTAAATGTTTGGCTTACTTAAATGTTGTTTGGCTTACTTAAATGTTGTTTGACTTACTTAAATGTTGTTTGACTTACTTAAATGTTGTTTGACTTACTGAAATGTTGTTTGACTTACTTAAATGTTGTTTGACTTACTTAAATGTTGTTTTTCTTACTTAAATGTTGTTTGACTTACTTAAATGTTGTTTGACTTACTGAAATGTTGTTTGACTTACTTAAATGTTGTTTGACTTACTTAAATGTTGTTTGGCTTACTTAAATATTGTTTTGGCTTACTTAAATGTTGTTTGGCTTACTTAAATGTTGTTTGACTTACTTAAATGTTGTTTGGCTTACTTAAATGTTGTTTGGCTTACTTAAATGTTGTTTGGCTTACTTAAATGTTGTTTGACTCACTTAAATGTTGTTTGGCTTACTTAAATGTTGTTTGGCTTACTTAAATGTTGTTTGGCTCACTTAAATGTTGTTTGGCTTACTTAAATGTTTGGCTTACTTAAATGTTGTTTGGCTTACTTAAATGTTGTTTGGCTTACTTAAATGTTGTTTGGCTTACTTAAATGTTTGGCTTACTTAAATGTTGTTTGGCTTACTTAAATGTTGTTTGGCTTACTTAAATGTTGTTTGGCTTACTTAAATGTTGTTTGGCTTACTTAAATGTTTGGCTTACTTAAATGTTGTTTGGCTTACTTAAATGTTGTTTGGCTTACTTAAATGTTTGGCTTACTTAAATGTTGTTTGGCTTACTTAAATGTTGTTTGGCTTACTTAAATGTTGTTTATAATACACTCGCTATGTTGATGTAATCGAACAAAACATCAAAGCGGTGGGCATCGATGTCGAATACTGGAAATACATAGCCCCAGACCGCACCTCAAATCAGTGAACATCAATACTGACCATTGGGAAGACATAGCTCTAGACCGCACCAGATGGAGAGAGACGGTGACCAAGAAAGCTATGGATAGCGAAAGAACATGGGTCTCAGCCCTGGAAGAAAAACGGACAGTGCGAAAAATTGCCAGCCACCTTAACCTGCGATATTTGTGGACGGGAGTGTCTCTCCAAAATAGGGCTCCACAGCCACATGAGGAAGTGTGTGAGATGAACCATAGTCGTTCTACGACTGAAGGAGGCCAATGAATGAAGACCGCACGGTGAAGAAGGTGACAAAGAAAGCAAATAGACAGCGAAAAAAAAAAAGAATTGGGAAGAAACGCGTACCAAACGATTAAATGGCTGACTCCTCTACCACCAAAAAAAAATGCAACCTTTACCTGCTTTGTATGGGGACGGGAATGTCTAAAGTCACGTGATAAGTGCTCAACGAGATGAGCCGTAGTCGTTTTACGACCAATGGAGGGTAACGATAATACTTTTAAAAATATATGTCGATATTTGAAAAGCAAGGTAAAGCATATCGAGGCAAATGTGGTTTGAGAACCACTGCCTTAATTAGCCCCTGCCTGGTACTGGTGTCAGTGACTAACAAAACAGTTTCCGTCAGCTGATTGTGTAGGTCAGTGTAGCATCCAGCGAGCTGACCCCTTTCGTCCTATCTTGTAAGGCAATGTCGTGACTGTTGTTCTATTTTTAGCCCACGCAGATAGCCAGTACACAATTGCAGGGACGAAAGAAGAGAAAATGCGTTCCGCGGGACGGGATACGAGGTCGTGACCTTTCACATACGTGACCTCAAGATGATCTCATCACGTGTGCATTATTTAACATTAGTTGGAGACTAATGAATGGTTCGGGTTAGTCCAGGCAGAACCTATCGATCCTCCTATTCCAAACCTATCAACCCTCCTACTCCAAACCTATCAATCCTTCTACTCCAAACCTATCAAAATGATCAATCCTTCAACTTAGAACCTATGAAACCTCTAAATCCGTTCACCTAAACGACGTAAGCCAATCTGTTGATTTATTTTCCTCTGCCATATGAAGCTCCTTTACTCCCTGCATAATGAAACCACAGAGGCTCAGTTTCTTTGGACTTAAACAGTGATGTCCAAAATATAGCCCACAGGCCAGATTCGACCCGCGAGGTAGTTCCATCAAGCCCGCCGAAACGTCAGCACAAAGTGTAGAAAATCCCCCCTTCAAAAAAGAAAAGATTGAAAAATATATCCTCATCTACGTTAGAGACGTCACTTTTTCTCTGATAGATTGGTACCTTTAACATTTATGCGTTTATGAAATAGGATTCTGAATGTAGAATCTACCAGGACTTTTTTGTGTGTGTGAAACATAATAATAATCCAACATAATTGTTTTAAAATGAAAGTGTGGCTATTTTCTTTTTTAAAACTAACATCAACATATACACGCAATTATACAACAAATAAAGCGGCATTCTTGATTAGAGCCGCAAATAAAATATTAAGTTACGCCTAGAGATTGGCGGATCGAAGGGAATATAAACCAAAAAGTGACAAGCCAATAAGTCGCTGGTAAGCTAGCTACAATGTTGTTTATATTTTAAGTGAAGAAACGAAGCCAATTTATGACGTGCAAAAAGAAAAAGTTGTTCAACTCTCCCATTAACGAATGTAAGTGCCGGATCAATTTGTTTCTAATCAGTTTCAGGTCAATTTCATTGTGTACCTTTTCGTTCGTGTGATCTGCGACACATTTGTCGGACATTAAAATGGCTTGCTGGTCGAATTAGGTTAGGCATCACTGGACTAAACTATTTTTTTTCATTGATGATGACATTAACACGCGTTGCGGACATGTGTTTACCCCCGCTCCCCCCCCCCCCCCCCCCCCCCCCCCCGCTCCCAGGTCCGAAACGGTTTAGACGTCACTGATTTATTTATTTACTTCAAACTTTACTTCAAACTTGACTTCAAACCTGGGAACCTAAGCCACTTAAATCCAGGGAAACAAAGTGTAAGGAAAGTGTCACGGAGTCACTGATTTATTTATTTACTTTAAACTTGACTTCAAACCTGGGAACCTAAGCCACTTAAATCCAGGGAAACAAAGTGTAAGGAAAGTGTCAAAGAGTCACTGATTTATTTATTTACTTCAAACTTGACTTCAAACCTGGGAACCTAAGCCACTTAAATCCAGGGAAACAAAGTGTAAGGAAAGTGTCACGGAGTCACTGATTTATTTATTTACTTTAAACTTGACTTCAAACCTGGGAACCTAAGCCACTTAAATCCAGGGAAACAAAGTGTAAGGAAAGTGTCACGGAGTCACTGATTTATTTATTTACTTTAAACTTGACTTCAAACCTGGGAACCTAAGCCACTTAAATCCAGGGAAACAAAGTGTAAGGAAAGTGTCAAAGAGTCACTGATTTATTTATTTACTTTAAACTTGACTTCAAACCTGGGAACCTAAGCCACTTAAATCCAGGGAAACAAAGTGTAAGGAAAGTGTCAAAGAGTCACTGATTTATTTATTTACTTTAAACTTGACTTCAAACCTGGGAACCTAAGCCACTTAAATCCAGGGAAACAAAGTGTAAGGAAAGTGTCACGGAGTCACTGATTTATTTATTTACTTCAAACTTGACTTCAAACCTGGGAACC